>NC_060076.1:73128801-73403801 GCF_922984935.1 Meles meles
ATACAACCTCTTTTTTTAAAAAATCACAATGTGAAAGAATTTGTTCTTACCTAGACTTCCTTTTCCTCTCCTCTGCCCACCTGAATCCTACCAATCCTTCAAGGATTATCTGAGGTTAAACCATTCTCCAGAAGTCACCCCCCTCTTAAAGGATGTGTATGCTATTTAGATTTTTGCATGTGTGTGTGTGTGTGTGAGAGAGAGAGAGAGATACTTTTCTTAAATTAGGTGATAAGTACCTTGAAGGAAGTACTTGTCTGGGATATTGTTTTCTATCCCTTACTGCAAACAGCTCACCTAATTCTTTTGAATTTATTATCTATTTAAAGTATGCCAATTAAACTTGATGACAGGAGTTTGTTGCATCTACTCCCGGAATAGTCACTCTTGTGATTCTAAGGAGTAAAGACTTAACCACAAAGCAATCTTTTATCTGAAAAATTTTAAAGATATGTACCAGTGAGAGCAAATAGGTACAAGAACATTATTTGATGTTTCCAGGAAAATAAAATGTTTCCAGTAAACCATTACCCTGTCCTCCGATTTCCCTGCAAACTAAAAATAGTAATAGTAATAATATCTAGAAACTAGAGAATCTGTTGACTTCTTATAATCATTAAAAAATTGATTCTCTGTGAGTTTGATTATTCTAAATTATTTTGTAGATATAAAATCTCAATTTTCATGAGACAAAATAATTTAAGCATCCTTTACGATGTTGCAAAACTTCAGACAGTAATTATTAAAGTGTGTGACCCTTCATATTTGTACATATTCCAAACCAATATCCCCTCTATGTTTATTTTGTTTTTATTTTTTAAAATGTTTTCAGGTATCTTTGGCAAAGAGGATGTTTAAAGTAACCAATCCTGATTTAGAGCTAACCCACTAATGACCCTGTGGTGTAGTAAATGTGTTAGGTGTTATGAGAGATGGAATGAAGTACAATTAATCCCTTAAAATCATTTTCTTATGAGATGGCCCATTCAGAGCTCAAGAATATATTTGTTAAAATATACAGCTATAAAAGCAACCAGGTGTGATATATGGGCTTAGGCAAGAACTATCATCAGTGTCTTACTCAGTAAGTGGAAATAATGCCAGCTCTGAACACTTCTTCATGAGTGTTAGTTACATGGTGTACACCAAGTTACCCCAAAACTTAGCTTAAAATAATAATCACATAATATCTCTGTTTCTCTGCCTCAGGAATCTAAGTACAACTTAGTTGAGTGGTTCTGGCCCAAGGTGCCTCATGAAATTATAGTCAGACTGTTAGGAGACTTGGCTGTGGGAAGATTTCATTCCAGGCTCACTCACATGGTTATTGTTCCTTTCTGGCTGTTGCCCAGAGAATTTAGTTCCTCACCATGTGGATTTCTTCCCAGATTTCCTGAGTGTCCTTATGATGTAAATGCTGGCTCTCCCACAAGAAATAATGAGCGAGAGAGAGAGAAAGAAGAAAGCTGCCTTGGATGGAAGGCTCAGTCTTTTATCACCTTGTCTCAGATATGAGATGCTATCACTTCTGCTGTGCTCTGTTGGTCTCAGAGACCAATGCTAATACAGTGTTGGAAGGAACTACACAGGGCATGAATTCTAGGAGCTGGGAATCATCGGGGGCTAGTTTGGGAGCTAACTACTACAATGATAGAATATCATCTATTATTAACTGTGATCAAATATTAAGAGTCACTGAAATAGGCATTTTTTCACATCCCTTGACTTGCTTGGGGCCCAGGAATGCCATAAGCAGATTCAGATTCCTTTTGGCCTACCATATCATGGTCTACATTATAGGCTGCATTTAAGGTGCCCTTAAAATGATGAACTGAAATGGATAATTAATGCATGATTCATTTTTGTAAAGCAACTGGATAAAAAAGGATAATCTCATTTCCCTACCCTCTTTTGCTTATTCCTGTAGAGCTAAGGTCTAGATATTTGAGCTGGTGGCAGCTTCTTGCCAACACGTGGGTTCCTGCATTGGTAATCTGTCAGTTTTCACTCACATCGAGATACCTGTAGAGTTTAAGTAAAAAAGATTTAGTAGGGGCTTTTCATAAATGGGCACACTCAGTTTCCCCTTTCCTAGCTAGCAGATCAAGAGTTGGTGTTTCTGTATGGGGAAACATTAGTGTCATATTTAACTGAGTAGCTGAGAGGAAAGGACACTTCAATGGAATTTGCTGTTACAAGAAGGCACACACTGACACAATTCAAATCACATTGTCCTTTGCCCAAGTCTTACTTTCCTAGAGATAGAGATCTGTCTGCACTGCCCCCCACATCTACTTAGTTAACTATCATGAGCTCTAAGTATTTAAACAAGTTGAGTCTTAACCTGGAATTTCATAGATTGATCTGATCATGAGAGTTATTTTAAAAAGCATTAAAGATAATATAAGCAAGATTTCTATGACCAGAGTTCAAATAAAGCTCAAATGTTTTTGCAGCTTTCATTTAAGTATTTTTAAGTATCCAAATCAAGACATAGAATAAAGAGGTTTGTAATTGAAAAGATATTTGAAAAACCATTTTCAGATTTTTCCAAGAGCAAGAACAGCTTCAGTTTTCATAACAGAGAAGGGCTTGTAATATAAACATCTACTCAGATATAATGGTAACTATATTTTACCTTTTTATTATTTGTATTATTTATACTCTTTGTTCTTAATCTCTTTTTTTGTGGTTTAATGTCAAAAGTCACCTTGGAGAGTCAGTTTACAACCCTTCAAGCTCATGAGACAAAAATCACTTTCAGGGTCTTCTCTTCTAGAGTCTTATTTCCAGAAACCACCACAGGTTACCTGCCTGGCTTCTCCAAGGAAGCAAATCAGCATTTCAGAATGCCTTTGCTTGATTTGCATGAAAGCCAGCAGTAGGTGCCCATAAAAAGGGGTGCATTTCTAGCAGCAAAAATGGCATTGTTTGCCTTTTACTCCCTTTTCCCTCTTCTAAAGGAAACAGGACATTCTTAAGGAATAAAAGGCTTGGGGTGCCTGGGTGGCTCAGTGGGTTAAGCCTCTGCTTTCTGCACAGGTCATGATCCCAGGGTCCTGGGATCAAGCCCAGCATCAGGCTCTCTGCTCAGCAGGGAGCCTGTTTCCCTTCCTCTCTCTCTGCCTCCCTCTCTGCCTGCTTGTGATCTCTGTCTGTCAAATAAAAAAATAAAATCTTTTAAAAAAAAGAAAGAAAAGAAAAGCTCACTGGACAGGTACAGGGACTGGAGTCCAAAGTGCTGGTTTTGTGTCCTTGTCCTCTGATACGTCCCATGACACCCAACCCCTCCCCTTGCAGAAGGCAAACTTCCATAGAATTAGGTACCCTTATCTACTTATGTTGCAAATGAAAGATTAAAACCAGTTTCCCGTTGGGGAAAATACAACATAGGATGTGCAGCCAGATGACTTGGTGTGGAGTCTCATGGTTCCATTTACTAATTATGCAAATTTGGATAAGTTACTTAAGTCCTTTAAACCCCAGTTTCCCTTGGGGGAAAAATAATGGGAGTAACTGTTTATCATTTAGTTATTATGGCGATCAATGTATGTGTCTGTGAATGTGCAGCTCTGATAGAAGGCAGTATTATTAAAGAGGTGGCATATTGCTGGATTTCCCAGCTCTTCCTCCGTCCCCCATGTTTTCAGTAGTGGTGGCAGTCGCTATTCAGTGCAACTGTTCCTGCTGGTGGTGTCATCGCCCCTTCCAAAGCTCTCTTTCGTCAGAGAGAGTTGTTTGTAGTGAGCGATGCTCATTTGCTAATACTCATTCGTTCTGATGGAGAGAGCACTTGGTGGTCAGATGACCTGGGATCGGATCCCAGCCCTGCTGTTGCCTGGCCGTGTGAGCTTGGGCAAGTCACAGCACCCTCTCTAGGTCTCGATACTACCCTTATTATTTAAACAAGTGTTTGGATTAGGGGAATCTTAAAGGTTTTCTTTGGCTCAAAAATTCAGAATCTATAATTATCTTAGACATTATATGATAAGTTATTAATATTTCCTTAGGTGCTTCAACTATAGAATGGACAGTGCCATTTTTTTTAATGACTGTAAAACTTTTTGAAATTCCTCCAGCTGAGAGGTGAGATCTATATGCCCTTCCCTATAAAAGTGGGCACACTCATTATCTACGTGCATCACTAGAGCACAGAGGAAATGATACTACATGAATTCCAAGGCTAGTTCATACAGAGTGATGCAGCTGCCTCCTTGCTTCCTAGGTACTCCTGCTTGAGCCGTGAGCTTCCATGTAAAAAGCTGCACTGTCCTGGGCAGCCGTGCCATGAGGAAGGAAGGCCAAACCATAGGGAAAGGCCATGTGTAAGCTCTTCGGTGGACAGTATCCATTCAGTCCAGAGTTCAGGTCATCCCTATCCAGAAGCCAAACATGTGAGTGAGAGATTATTCTAGACCCTTTCAGTCTTCCCAGTTAAGGCCCCAAACATTATAGAACAGAGATAAGCAATCATTTCCATTCACAGACCACAGAATCTGGGAATCTAATAAAATGGTTATTTTGTACCGCTTGATTCCAGGGGCGGTTATTATACAGAAACGGTAACTGGAAGAAAGGCTAATAATACTGTATAATATAAAGATAAGAGGTTGTCCTCCATGTCCTTTGCAGCTGTGGTATTCTGAGTTAAAAGAAAGTGGAGAAACTGGTCATGAGATGGGAATCAGTTAAGCACCAAGTGCTGTGGCTCAGACCTTTCCAGCATCAGCTCTAACACACTGTGCCTCTCTCTGGGAAACACTCTTGGCTAAGTGGGCTTCTGTTATAGAGGGCATTTTGCCTGATGGCTCTGCCTTCCCCTGACCTGTCACCATCGCCATTCTTGCTTACATTTGAGGGTAAAAGGAAGAAGAGTTTAGAACTATTTACTGCTGTTGTTAAGACAGGCCTATTAAGGATATAGAATAGTCACTGTGCTGTTGTTGGACTCCTATCCTAAATTTGCCTTTCAAAATATCTTTGATTAGACCAAATCTCACACTTCCTCAAACCGTGCATCTAGCCCTTTCTGTTTCGTTCTATTCCAGTCCGTGTTGATGGGTCAGGTCACTTCACAGAATGATGCCGGCTGCTCTACCAAGACACAAAAACGTATCAGGCAGAACCCTGACTCCTAATTCATCCATCTACAAGTGTGTATTCGTTTTTTCAGTGACTTAAATCAAGAAAAAACACAGACCAAAGCCACAGTCCTAAAGAACAACATGACCACTGTGCTGTCTGGTGACCGTGCTCACAGAGAAGAGATTACCTGAGGGTTCGCAGATGGGCACTGATTTCCACCAAGCTCCTGTCTGTTACCTGAGAGCAAGCACTGAGGACAGGACTGTCCACCTTAGGGCACTGTGTCACAATGAGATGGACAATCCAATGTCTCACCTACAGGATGAAACAAATAAGAATTTCTTTTCAAGCACTGGACTCTCTGCCCAGCAAAGACAGGGCAGTGATTCAGGAATGTTTTGGTTAAAATGTGCCCTTTTTTCAGATGCATTATCATTATCATCATCATATAACAGCTCTGATTGAGGAGTGCCTGAGGTATGTCAGATTCTGAGCTAGTCACTTCGTATGTGCTAACTATACTCCTTGCAGTGGTCCTACAAAATAAATATTACTGTCACTTTACAATAAGGAAAGTGTGCACCTGGGAGTTAAACGTCTTGCTGAGACTGTCCCTAAGGAAGGGGCAAATCAAACAGTGAGGTCTAGAGCTGATGGTTCCAAAGCCTGTATTTTTCCCAAAGCACTTTCAGTTAAGAACTAACCTGGTAAGAGTCGGTCACCGAGGTTCCCTGTTAATAAAATCAGGCACTAAGAGAGACCTTGATAAATTAATGATAGAAACTGGACTTAGTTGTAAGATTATAAAATGAATGTCAGGTATAGGCCTCGTGGGTTCAGTTTTAGGTTATTATTAGAATAAAATCAGTTATGGAACATTAGGAAATTGAGGTGTTATGAAGGATGGAAATGCACCAAACTGGCAGCAGACGGGAAAATCAGATCTAACTTGGGATTAATGGCATGGATTCGCATGATTTTCCTGCTTCTCTTAACCACCACTCATTATGGTTTTATCACCATCATAGTAATGACTGCTGAGTACTGCCTTACTAGGAAGGTTGTATTCCTCTCCCTGACATTATCGCCATCAGGAAAAATCACTAATAATCACCTAATTGCAATGAGGGTGGTACTAGGCACTGAATGAACACAGACTTGGATTCTCCCTCTCATAATTTTTAATAGAGCAGGATCTTGGAAGTCCCATCCCTTTATATACCCATGGAGAAGGGGAAATCAAGTCCTACAATTCTCTCCCACCCTTACATCTATCCATCTCTGTGTCCTTACCTAGATCCATATTTATCCACGTTGTGAATTTATTTATGATGTATCATATTTGTGCTGTAATAGTTACTGCCTTTACCTCATAGTCTGGTTTAAGTGCACACATACATCTGTGCTCTTTATGTGAGTGAGTCCAAAGCCCACTTTTCAAACCTTGGGCTCTGGACCACAAAGTTTACAGTTTCAAAAGCAAAGAGAGCTGCCGTTCCTCAATGGCAACTTTCTTAAGAACTTACTAAAAGGCTTGACGTTTAGAGAATATCATAAAGAGCCTTCGACTCTCCAGGATAAAAGAAGATGGAAAATCACAGGAGAGATCCTGTCCAAGATATCACGTTATGCTAAGTGATTTTCTCATACATTCAGATGACCCACACTTCAAGGAAACCTTAGATAAGAGAAAGTCAAACTTAAACAGAGGGCAAATGAGGAAGTAGCTATTCATTTTTAAATAATTCTAATCAAATTTCTTAAATATAAGTAGCTCCCCAAATAAGACTTGACTCACAAAATTTAAATTGACACATCAACACCCAGAGCCCCAAGACCTTTTGGGCCTGGGCTCAAAATCTGTGATCTGGTATGTCTATTTTAGTGTTAGAATCTATAGCATTCCCAATACACTAAAATATATAAATCAGAGAGTCATAGAGGTGCTCATCCCATATTGTACTTAGATTAATTGAGGAACCTCAAAATTGATAGCGATATGGCATTTCTTAAACTAGCCTCATATCATTTAAGTGATGGGCTCTGGCTTTGTACAGCATCCATCCTCTCATTCAGGATATCAAGTAACCCAACATGGCACAGGTAGTGCTAATTTGGGAGTCTTTGTGGATTCGAAGTGAACATCTAGAAATTAAATAAGATTAAGCTTTTGTTACTATGTCATTTGCTGTTTTGAGCAAAAAGAGACTAAGAATTTTGAGCTTGTGAAAGACTTCCCCAAACATATCTGAATACATCACCAAGCAAGCTAAGAGCAGACGGTCAATTTTCAATGGAGAATTCTTTTCAAGACATGACGTTTTGATTAAAAGAAAAAGAAATGCAGTATTGTCCTTCTCTCATTAGTTCATTCTGAGCAGTGTTCAAGGCAAGAGCAATTCAGTGCTCACGATGAAGCTGTAAAAGAGAAAACAATACAAAAGAAGTTTTAATTCAGCTGCTTACAACAGATCACCTTTCCACTGGCTTCTAATCAGCCAGTATCAAAAAGCATAAAAATATGTTCTCAGCCAGAAGTGTTGTCCACTCCAAGTTCATGGAATTGCGGTCCACATTCAGTTTGTGAAAATCAGCCTGTCCCATGGTCATGTCACCTTTTAGTTCATCATACCTGGAGGGGAAGTCAGCCCGCCGTGTCCTTCCTCATACACAGAAACCAGTGGTTATGGGAGATTGGGGGCGAGGGGTGGGGAGAAGCAGGGAGTCAGCACACCGGGGTCCAGGTATACTAGCTTTGTGACCTGTACCCTAGCTCTTTCAACCCCCAGAACTTCAATGACTCCACTTGCTAGTTGGGGATAATGTTTCTTCTCCCACAAAGAAGATAGATGGGAAGCTAATGGGCTAATGCTTGTAACAAGTGCCTTGTACAGTTCCTGGAATATGGGAAGGACTCAGTAAATGATAACAATTACACTATCTCTCGTTTGTTCAAGAGTTTTATTGAATTACTATAAATACTAGTTCAGTTACAAAAGTGGTAGAAGATGCAGTTAATGGATTGACTTTCAGGTCTGTCACCTGCCCCATAACTACATGGTACTGCTTCCCTAAGGAGATCATATTCGCTTCTCCACAGTTTCAAGCATTTTCTTTTGAGTAGAAAAAATAATCCAATGTCCAAACCCTTTTATCCCAGTGCTATGGGATTCTTTCCCCCGTCCTTAAATGCACATTTCACTGCATTACTTCATGAGGAGGCTAGAAAGCCACAGAAGCATTATTAGTTTTATGTTCTGGAAACCTAGGAATGTGGAGACTTCATTAAAAGTCTGGTCCAAGAAGTTTCACCATATTGTGACCAGCAGCATTAAGTGTGGTAATTTCTCATTAAGTTCTCCAGACTCCTGACCAGGCAGGCGTCAGAAAGCCTGGAGACTCTCCTGGTGCTTAGGGTCCTCATGTGTGACAGTGCAAGGCCAGGAGACCTACACACTTGGCAGTAAGAGCAAGGCAGCCAGATACTCCCATTTTGCGGAAACTAAGGAAGAAAGAAAGAAGAATTAGCAAAATTTACCATGTTCCGTGATCCACTGCATCTAAGAAGATCCCTTATGTCACCCGCAGGACATTTTTACTTTTTCATGGTGGAAAGCCTGCATATCGAGAAGTCAGTATATGATGCTGTTAACATGGAGCTGGTAAATTTAATCACCAGATGAATAAAATTCCCTAAGAGTGGAAGTATTTTTTGCAAAAACAAGTCATGTTGATTCCCCTTATTCCTGACAGTCACATTCTGTACACCTGCTGCAAACACTGGATTAATGAACACTTAATCATTTCCCTTCTAAGGGAAATGCAAGGTTAGGTTCCTGCAAGCCTCTGGTCATAACGATTTTGTCAACTGATCAATACATAACCTGTTTTATGTGTGTTTTGGTTTAAAGACGCTTATTTCTTTATTGAAGATTTTATTTATTTATTAGAGAGAATGAACACCCGAGAGCATGAGCCAGGGAGAGGGAGAGGGAGAGGAGAAGCAGACCCCTGGCTGTGCAGGGAGCCCAGCATGGAGCTCGGTTCCAGGACCCTGAGGCTATGACCTGAGTCCAAGGCAGATGCTCAACCAACAGAGACACCCAGGCACCCCTAAATATGCCTATTTTAAGATATATATTATCGGGGCGCCTGGGTGGCTCAGTGGTTTAAAGCCTCTGCCTTCAGCTCAGGTCATGATCCCAGGGTCCTGGGATTGAGCCCCGCATCGGGCTCTCTGCGGAGAGCCTGCTTCCTCCTCTCTCTCTGCCTGCCTCTCTGCCTACTTGTGGTCTCTGTCTGTCAAATAAATAAATAAAATCTTTAAAAAAAAAGATATATATTATCGATTCATCAGCATTGGACTTTTGGCCAATGCTATAACTCCTGCCGAAATAAATTAAGCTGACACATACTTCTCCGTAAGACACTCTACAGCCTCTTGCCCTTAGGAACACTGCATTGCATTCAGTGCTATGCTTGGGGACCATCTTAAGCAATGAAAAACAACAATTACAACAAAAGCACAAAAGCATGAAAAACATGGCATTAAGTGGACTGCCTCAGGGACACTTTTACACTATGAGAACTGAAACAAGAAGGCAGAGCCTCACCCTGTTGGATGTCAGCTCAGAACAGGCACTGCAGGCAACGCAGGTTTGTTCCCAGGAAGCACCTCGACTGGTGACTTGGGAATTACAGATAAATTTTGGCAAATAAGCAAGTTCACAAATATGACATCCCCAAATAAGGAGAATTGACAATATCAATACACTAAAATCAGCAATAATAGATGAGGTTAAAGGCAGCTTCCAGGAGAAGCAACACGACCTTAGCTTGTGCTAAGGACCCCTGAATTACAGGGAAACCATGCTCAACAGCAGTGCAGGTTGTTCGAAAATATCCTCACATTTCTTACAGATTGATACTACACAGGAGTATGAAACCATCCCTCATACTCAAATTACTTACAGGACATAGAAAGCCTGTCTGATTGCTGCAAAGCACTAAGGCTTGAAAGTGTGCAGTATCTATCCCATGGCTGGCGCGGGTCTGTTTTTCACACACATTTGTCTGACGGGGTTACTACTTGCTGTGCTTTAGGAGCCTCGTCTTGGAGAATTTTGGTTCAGGGCAGAAGCACAGGAAGGTAGTTAGCAATAACGTGTCTACTTGGTATAAGGCTACAAGATCAAGAGTTGGCTCTGAAGGAATCTGGGAGTTTCTGTCAGCTCCTGCTGGCAGCCCTCTCTAAATGTGGTTCTTGAACCAGAAGAACCTTGTTAGGCCTCCCCAGACCTATTGTCTCAGAAGCTCTGAAGGCAAAACACAGCGCCCTGTGGTGCACCCCCACATACCCCCTGCAGCTCTAGCTTGAGAGAGCTGGACCTCAGGAATTTTCCTCATCATGTCCAGGTCACTTGAGTCCTTAGCACAGGCACATGGGTCCTGGATCCATAGTGACATCTCAGATAAGTGAGTTCCTTAGTGAGTAATGAAGCTTTAATTACCTATTTCCCAGAACCAATACAAAATAATAAACTACCTCAAATGATGGCATGCTTTTAGGACATTATTTCAAGATCAACTTGTATAAAAATTAATGAGTTAATGTGAAGTATTTTAACACATAGCCTATTATTGCCCCATCGATCGAGATAAGTTCATTTGAGTTAAGGAATTTCTTTTTAAGGACAAAAGGAGACTGCATATTCAGATGTAGGGTGTCTTTATGTTGTGTGTTAGTGGAATTTGTGAGGATAGTTGTGTAGATGGAAGCGAGAGTCAGAAAGAAAAGTCTAGTATATTACAGTATCAGAATTATAATGAAATATGACATACACTGTTATAAGAACATCTCTTTTCTTAAGAAAGTCATTTCCCAGTTACCTAAATAAATATTTATTATACTGATTGTGCTCTAGCCATCTAGTAGTCAGCTAAAACTCGATATTGTGAGATATGATCTATATTGAATAAAAGCCAGATTTTACTGAAAATTCCCAACATAGTAAGGGAATGTGTACTTCAGTGTCAAAGGTCTCTGACCTTTTTTGCAGCCTGTGTTCTTCAGACCCATCCTTTACCTCGTTGAAGTTCACTTTCCTCATCTGTAAAACGAGGATATTAGAGAAGTCTAGGTGCTTGATCTAAAATCCTACCTGAGGGGGACACTGAGTTGGATATGCAAGCATTAGCTTGAGAACTCGAGTCTCAGAGAAGAGGAAACATGCCACTTCCAGTCCGTGACAATGGGAGAAGAATTAGGCACAAAACAAGTCAGCTTGAAGAGATTGGGAGCAGGGGGCAACAGTCGAAAAGACTGCAGCCTGGAACAACTCCACAGTCTCACTTTTATTAGATTGAAACAATAGCCAACAGAAGAATCGATGAAGGTCAAATGCTAGTCACACGTCTTGTGGACAACAAGCAAGGAGGAGGATAAAGTTTATAGTTAACCAAGCACATTCAAAGGACTCATCTAAAAGACAACGGGCACTTCTGGGAAGAGAAAGGAGCGATAACGGAAAAGGGAAGCAGGCAGTATTTCGTTCCACCCGGAGCTGACCCGGCGTTCCCAGGTTCTCGGCTTCTCTGAAGCAGGCAGCATTCCGCCCTGGGCTAGCCAGGCATCCCCAGCTGTCCAGCTTCACGGTCGTATATCGTCCTTCTCCCCAAAGACCTGTTGCCAATACATGTTTTTCTTAAGGCCATATCTAAATGTGCTTGGCGACTAGTAAAATCCTCCAGGGGCTATAGTTTAAGCAACAAATTGTTCTGAGGGGCAGTAGCAGAAACACTTGAAGTAGAGGCAGAAACTGAAAGCCTCAAGTACAGTCGTTCACTGTTAGCTACTGCAAGATAGGATGGGATAGGCAGGACCAGCAAGAATGGTAGCCTGAGGGAAGAAATACTGGGGAGACATCCACGTAAGGGCACAAGGGAATGCTGCCTTCCTGGCCCTAAGGGAATGTATTTGAATGACATTCATACCTAAGGAAAAATGTAATTCCCCCTGGAATTCATCCCACCTCAGGAACCCAGAAGGTTAACAAATGCCTATTGCCATTCCATTATGATGTTGTTTGTGTACTTGACCTCATTATCTGTCCCAGTGGCTATTTTTTCTTAGAATTTGATTTCCAACTTGATTACCTGAACCTGGACCCTTAACCTGCTTCCAGTTAGGCTTGTCTGATCTTAGAAAGGTCTTGATAATAGTTTCAAGAGATTTTACTCAGCTTTTACCACCTTGTTGGAAAATGTTATTGTTATCCAAGTGGAGCGAGGCCCACAGACCAACAGTTCCTAAGAGGAGGGTCACGCCACGGGACACTGGCCACATGGGCAAGAGCCTTTATGGTGGTTTCCATGGGAAAGAATCAGTGAGGCAGGGTAAGCAGGTTTAGGATTAGTTTGGATAATTTTGGTGGGCTTTAGGGCACAGGGGCTGTCCCTCGTTGTCTGGTGCCTGGCCCTCCTGTGATTGGGACAGGCAAATAGTGGCATGGACTATAACAGAGAGGTAAAGAATGCGGGTAGGAGGGTTTGGACTTGGATTGGTTGGCTCGCATATGAAAACCACACTTGCAAGTGAGTCCTTTACTCTCTGGGAACTGGAGCCCTGGGAACAGCAGTCTCTCTAGGGCCACCAAGGCCCTAGATGTCAAAACATCAGAATAAAAAGTTGTATCTCCCGTGACCTCTTTCCCTCTGGCGATTCTCAGCCTCCTTTACATGGTTCTCAGGTATCATAAGAGCAAAAGAAGGGAGCGTCTGCTCAGAATAGGTGAAGTCAAATACCCAAGGAATCGGCTTGTACTTGGGGTCATATCCACAGCAAGTACAGCACAGAGCTATTTGTAGGAGACCCAAGCTTCAAACACACTGTCACTGTTCAGTAGCCCCTAAGAATGTCATCAGCACTAAAAACCTCTGGGTTGTTTCATTTTGTTTGTAATGTGCTGACCAGTAATAGTAACACATAACAAATGATTGTGATAACCCAATGAGATAAGGCACTTTAAAACCATAAAGTACTATGTAAGTTTCAGCATTTATAGTAATTTTAACAACATAAAAGTAGATCGACAGAGGCAAATACTGAAGTGTTTGTGGGCGAAATAATGTACCTGGGATTTGCTCTAAAGAACCCCAGAAAAGAAACAAGAAGTAGAGGGGATTAATGACACAAGATTGATAAAATACTGGTTAATACTGAGGGTGAATGATGAGTATGTGGGAATTCTTTACACAAATTTGTGTATTTCTAATATTTTCATAACAAAAATTTTAAGTACAAGTTGAGAGAGAAAAGAAGCATTAGACTTTAGCCATCACTTGAAAATTGCTATTATATAAGTACACAAACTCTATTGTACAATATTTTTTTTTCCTATCATGAATCAAAGGCCCTCTTTCCTTGGACTCCTGGATTACTAAAGCAACTTGATCTTGTCAATGGTTCCAAGTATCTCCAGGCTAAAACTGACTTAGGTTAATCAAATTATTGTTATTATCCATTTGTGTTAAGCAATGGAATTCCTAATGGTAAAACTATAATCAACATGTTATTACTGGTTTACGATGAGAGGTCCTATTCAATTAGGAGATTTCCCGAATCAAAGGCTCTTCACTCTCAAGAGAGCTTCACTGAATAGTGGTGGAGGTTGCTTAATTAGTAAGGTTAAAACATCCTTCAGAAACAAGGTCAAGATGATATTTCTATCTGTGCCAAGTTAATGAAAGAATCCTCCAAAGACTACACTCAGAAATCTTGGTGTGAAAATTCATGAAAGACTTACCAACAGAAGGAAAAGGAAAATATGTTGATATTAATAGTATCAGTGGACTTTTCTTTAAGTACATTGTTGGCATTGGATTTACATAAGCATTTCCTTAAACTTTCCATAAAGTGATCAACTTTTGCTTTGAGCAACCTTTCCCCAAATTCATTATTCTTGTTTGGAAAAATAAGAATCCTTAAAACAACAACCCTCCCAAAATAAAAACAAAAACCAAAAAACAAAAAAAAAAACACACAAAAAAACACAAAAACCATAAAGCATAATTCTAAGACGATCAACAGAGGAAATTAAAAAGGAGGCGATCCTTGGAGAGTTTTCTTTTCACAATATCTGTAAAGCTACTGAAAGAGATTGAAAAAACACTGAGTTCATCTGTGCAACAAAAGGAGATGACCAACATAAGAGATCCTTTAATCAAAAAGCTACATGTAGTGACAAAGCACTTGATAATCAAGGTCTGTTAGAGAAAAGGAGAGAGGATGAATCTGTACAAATATACTTGGTGGTATTGATCCATTCAAACTGCAAGAAATTGTTCCCTTTATCTTCCCATAACAAGAAAACCTCAGTGAAAAATCCTGGAAAATTCTTTGCTTCATCTGATGAGTCAATTCTGTTTTCCAAACAATTATATTCTTGGTCGATGACATCAACTGTCAAACCCCTCATTTAACTCTATATACTTTTTTTTTTCTTTAGCTAGCTAAAAACTTTATTTCAAACACAAATTAAAAATAGAAAGCTGAGAGCTATTTCCCTGGGTGCCAGAGCAGGGAGGTATCAGGCCAAGGAATTCTCTGTGGCTGGCTGATACCCTTATGCACTGAAGGGGTTGTGATCTTTCCCTTCCTTGCCCCTGGGATGGAGATCCCTCTGCAAGAATGAGACCCTGTGCCAGAGCCCACCTAGCAAGAGGAACTCGTCCTGGGCCAGTCACTGGGAAAGGACAGAGCTGGGCAGCAGGTAGGCCATGGCCAACCATAAGATCCAGTCCTGAGTACCAAAAACCTACCCTCCCCACCCTCTCCACCTCCTGGGACCCCAAACAGAGTAAGGTTGGCCTGTGGAAGGAACTTCATGGACCCTGGCCAGGAGAAGAAAGAGAAGAAAGTCCCAGTGCCGTTCACATCTATTACCTCTGTTCTCTAGAGGGTGAGTCCTGTCTGAGTACTTTAATATAGCTGACAATGATATTAAAATATCGTCCACTCTCTAAAAACAGCAAAATGTTCAAATTAGTATCGGGACACCCAAGTAGTATAAAATAAAACAGGTCACATTATTTAATACTCGCCCACAACCAAAGCTAGCTTGCCCTGGACAGAAGACTTCCACACCCTTCCTGTACTTTCAAACACCACTTTAGTGCTGAGTGTAAACAACAGTTCCGCTAAGAGGAAGAAATGAAAGCTTCACATTTATGGACTGTCTACCTTGTTCCAGGTAAATAAATTTCATAACTTACATTGTTAATAGGGAGGAATTGACCTTGGGTTCTCGACCTATTGATCTCTTATGATCTCTGCATCCCCATCTGCCACTTACTCTGTTAGTATCGTCTTGAACTTTGTCATACCCTGAAATTACTGACTAGGATTTCCCTTATTTAGATCTTGACTTCTTTTCCTTCTAGCTTAGAACTACTTTTCTAGCTACTCTCACTGTGGCCATTCTTCCATCTCATCAAGGCCTTCAAATAACGGTCTAGGTACAAGGGATTTTTCAAATACACACAATTTCTTTAAAAGATAGAAAAGACGTTGTAATGGAAATGTCTATGTGAGCATCTAAAAATAGAGCTCTGGAATTATGGAGATGGGTAGGAAGGGTGTCACAGGTAAAAGTGCCGCACAACCTGCTAGTACTAATTTAGGGTGTGCTTGTTATAAGATATGGAACTAATAATCAGAAACACTGTATAAATGAAGCCCCTAAGCAAATACCATGTGTGTGTTTGGGGGTTCAATGGAGAGGTAACACATGCATGAACATGAGCTGATATGAATACGAGTTCCTGGAGATGAATGTGAGCAAGCTGAAGCAAGACTAAAATCAACAAAATCAGGGGTCTGCCTGTTGCAGGAGGGTCTGAAAATGTACGTGTAATAAAGTAAGCCTTACTTAACAAAGACAGCAGTGGGAGATGTGATGAACATGAGTCCATGTGAAGATTATAAACCCTACATATGTTAACAATTTAAAAACATATGTTATGCCAAAATTGAACTCGTAAAATCAGAGGTTTAGGTGGCATCGTAAGAACAAATTTGGTAAATATATGATATAGAGAATGCAGATTGATATATCTATACCAATATGTATTATGATATAGAGAATGCAATTTTTTAAATTGAGATTTTTAAAAAATCCACCATAAAGACAGTAGAGGAAGACAAAGCATATTTAGACCTTTAAAATTTAGACACAGAAATAATGGGATATATATTGCTCCAGTAGGATCCCAAATCTGTAAATTTCCATGGCTGCAAGAGACCCAGGGCCAGAAGCAGCCAAGAGGTAGACAGCGATCTGGAAGGTATCCAGAGCTACTGCCATTTATCTAGTATCCTAAAGCAGCCCCCTGGGAATCCACTTAGTGTCTTCTGTTCCTCATGTACTAGTCCAGTTTCTCAGCAAGGTCTCTTCATTTTAACTTATAAATGTCCTACTTCTCTCCAGCTTTTCACTGCCCTTGGACACCATCGTCTCTGGTCCAGACTGCATCAGTAATAATTACTAGATGAGAGCCCTGCTGTTCAAACATGTTTCCCATGTCAGGGGCATCAGCACTATGTGGGAACATGCCAGATATGCAAATTCTCAGGCCATAACCCAGACCCCCTGAATTATAATCTGCACTTTAATAAGACTTCCAGGTAATTCATATGCACATACAATTCTAAGAAGCACTGGACCAAAGGACATTGGAAACTTCCTCCCAATTTTATGGGCCAGTGGTAGTGTAAAACCAAATTAGCTTGTTATGATCTAAAAGCAGAGAGAGCGGCACCTGGGTGGCTCAGTGGATTGAGCCGCTGCCTTCCGCTCGGGTCGTGGTCTCAGGGTCCTGGGATCGAGCCCTGCGTTGGGCTCTCTGCTCCGCGGGGAGCCTGCTTCCTCCTCTCTGCCTCTCTCTCTGCCTGCCTCTCTGCCTACTTGTGATCTCTCTCTCTGTCAAATAAATAAATAAAATCTTTAAAAAATAATAAAAGCAGAGAGAAACAAGAGCCCTAACTTGCTTTTTTTGTTTGTTTGTTTTGTTTTTTAAGATTTTATTTATTTATTTGACAGAGATCACAAGTAGGCAGAGAGGCAGGCAGATAGAGGGGGAAGCAGCCTCCCCACTTAGCAGAGAGCCCAATGCAGGGCTCAATCGCAGGACCCTGAGATCATGCCCTGAGCTGAAGGCAGAGGTTTAACCCACTGAGCCACCCAGGCACCCTAAGAGCCCTCACTTGTTAAGAATACATTTAAATCTTTAAATTTTTCAATGAGGAAGGTTACTCAGAGTTCATGCTTCAATTTGTTGATGTTACTTGTAACTAAGAGTTCTTGAATTGCAGTTTCTGTGTTTGTGATTTGACTCCAGGTGGTGGGAGGGTAGAGACAGGAATTCTCCTAGATCTCCTTGTGACCCCTAATCCAGCACTATAAAAACCAAAAGGACCAGCAGAGTCTTGCTAGTGAAGCAAGTGGGATCTTGAACAACAACACTATAAAGAACCAGAATATCTATATTAAAAATCTGTGTGTTCAAAAACACAGGTGAACCTCAAAACATTATGTTGAGGGAAAGAAACCAAACTCACACAAAAAATACATACTGCTGGAGGGGAGGAGTCAAGATGGTGGAGAAGTAGCAGGCTGAGACTACATCAGGTAGCAGGAGATCAGCTAGATAACTTATCTAAACATTGAAAACACCTACAAATCCAATGGGAGATCGAAGAGAAGAAGAAGAACAATTCTATAAACAGAAAATCAACCACTTTCTGAAAGGTAGGACTGGTGGAGAAGTGAATCCAAAACGACAGGAAGATAGACCACGGGGGGAGGGGTCAGCTCCCAGCAAGCAGAGGAGCAACAGAGCACAAAATCAGGACTTTTAGAAGTTTGTTCCACTGAGGGATATTGGTCCAGAGGCTAAACCAGAGTGAAGCCCATGCGGGGTAGCGTGGCCCCAGGTCCCGCAGGGTCAAAGAAGTATCGGGGTGTCAGAGTGTCAGAGCTTGCAGGTATTAAAATGGGGAAGCCGGCTTCAGGGACAGAGCCGAGTAAGCTCTCAGCTCGGGGTTACCTTGAACCAGTTGCAGGTTGGGTGAGCTCGGAGCGCGGCCAGAGGCCAGGGATACGAGAGTGATTGGGTGCTGTTCTCTGGGGGTGCACTGAGGAGTGGGGCCCCGGGCTCTCCGCTCTTCTGGGCCGGAGACTGGGAGGCTGCCATTTTCATTCCCATCCTCCAGAACTCTATGGAAAGCATTCAGGGAACAAAAGATCCTGAAAGCTAACCCAAGCAGATTACTTAGTCTGGCCCCCAGTAAGGGCGGTGCAATTCCTCCTCGGGCAAAGACCGGCCTCTCCCCCAGAAGATCAACAAAAAATCCAGGCAGGACAAAGTTCACCCACCAAGGAAAGCAGGTACAATACCAAGGACAGCAGCAGAATTCCAGAGGAGGAGAAAGCAAAGCAGAGAACTCATGGCTTTCTCCCCATGATTCGTTAGTCTTGCGGTTAATTTAATTTTTTTTCCAATTTTTTGTTTCTGCTAATTTTTTTTTAACTTTTACCCTTTTCTTTTTTAACGTTTTTTAACTAGTTTATCTATCTATCTCTCTATATTCTTTCTTTTTTATATTTTTTCTTTATTCGTTTTCTTTTTTTAATTTCTTCTTTTTTTTTCTGAACCTCTTTTTATCCCCTTTCTTAACCCAACAATTTGGGGTCTCTAATCATTTGGTTAAAGTGCATTTTTCTGGGGTCTTTGCCACCCTTTTAGTATTTTACTTGTTCTTTCATATACTCTTATCTGGACAAAATGAAAAGGTGGAAAAATTCACCACAAAAAAAAGAACAAGAGGCAGTACTGAAGGCTAGGGACCTAATCAACACAGACATTGGTAATATGTCAGGTCTAGAGTTCAGAATGACAATTCTCAAGTTCCTAGCTGGGCTCGAAAAAGGCATGGAAGATATTAGAGAAACCCTCTCTGGAAATATAAAAGCCCTTTCTGGAGAAATAAAAGAACTAAAATCTAACCAATAGAAATTTAAAAAGCTATTAATGAGGTGCAATCAAAAATGGAGGCTCTCACTGCTAGGATAAATGAGGCAGAAGAAAGAATTAGTGATATAGAAGACCAAATGACAGAGAATAAAGAAGTTGAGCAAAAGAGGGACAAACAGCTACTGGACCATGAGGGGAGAATTCGAGAGATAAGTGACACCATAAGATGAAACAATATTAGAATAATTGGGATTCCAGAAGAAGAATAAATAGAAAGGGGAGCAGAAGGTCTTTTGGAGAGAATTATTGGAGAGAATTTCCCTAATATGGCAAAGGGAACAAACATCAAATCCAGGAGGTGCAGAGAACCCCCCTAAAATTCAACAAGAATAGGTCCACACCCCATCACCTAATAGTAAAATTTACAAGTCTTAGTGACAAAGAGAAAATCCTGAAAGCAGCCCTGGAAAAGAAGTCTGTAACATATAATGATAAAAATATTAGATTGGCAGCAGACTTGTCCACAGAGACCTGGCAGGCTAGAAAGAGCTGGCATGATATATTCAGAGCACTCAATGAGAAAAACATGCAGCCAAGAATACTCTATCCAGCTAGGCTATCATTGAAAATAGAAGGAGAGATAAAAAAGCTTCCAGGACAAACAAAAACTGAAAGAATTTGCAAATACCAAACCCACTCTACAGGAAATATTGAAAGGGGTCTTCTAACCAAAGAGAGACCCTAAAAGTAGTAGATCAGAAAGGAACAGAGGCAATATACCGTAACAGTCCCCTTACAGGCAATACAATGGCACTAAATTAATCTCTCTCAATAGTTACCCTGAATGTTAATGGGCTAAATGTCCCAATCAAAAGACACAGGGTATCAGAATGGATTAAAAAAACAAAACCAATCTGTATGTTGCCTACAAGAAACTCATTTTAGACGCGAAGACACCTCCAGATTTAAAGTGAGGGAGTGGAAAACAATTTACCATGCTAATGGGCATCAGAAGAAAGCTGGGGTGGCAATCCTTATATCAGATCAATTAGATTTCAAGCCAAAGACTTGAGATGAGGAAGGACACTATATCATACTCCAAGAGTATGTCCAACAAGAAGATCTAACAATTTTAAATATCTATGCCCCTAATGTGGGAGCAGCCAACTATATAAACCAATTAATAACAAAATCAAAGAAACACATCAATAATAATACAATAATAGTAGGGGACTTTAACACTCCCCTCACTGAAATGGACAGATCATCCAAGCAAAAGATCAACAAGGAAATAAAGACCGTAAGTGACACACTGGACCAGATGGACATCACAGATATATTCAGAACATTTCATCCCAAAGCAACAGAATACACATTCTTCTCTAGTGCACATGGAACATTCTCCAGAATAGATCACATCCTGGGTCACAAATCAGGTCTCAACCGGTATCAAAAGATTGGGATCATTCCCTGCATATTTTCACACCACAATGCTCTGAAGCTAGAACTTAATCACAAGAGGAAAGCTGGAAAGAACCCAAATACATGGAGACTAAACAGCATCCTTCTAAAGAATGAATGGGTCAACCAGGAAATTAAAGAAGAATTGAAAAAATTCATGGAAACAAATGATAATGAAAACACAACAGTTCAAAATCTGTGGGACACAGCAAAGGCAGTCCTGAGAGGAAAATATATAGCGGTACAAGCCTTTCTCAAGAAACAAGAAAGGTCTCAAGTACACAACCTAACCCTACACCTAAAGGAGCTGGAGAAAGAACAAGAAAGAAAGACTAAACTGAACAGGAGAAGAGTAATCATAAAGATCAGAGCAGAAATCAATGAAATAGAAACCAAAAAAACAACAGAACAAATCAACAAAACTAGGTTCTGGTTCTTTGAAAGAATTAATAAGATTGATAAACCCCTGGCCAGACTTATCAAAAAGGAGAAAGGACCCAAATAAATAAAATCATAAATGAAAGAGGAGGGATCACAACTAAAACCAAAGAAATACAGACAATTATAAGAACATACTATGAGCAACTCTACGCCAACAAATTTGACAATCTGGAAGAAATGGATGCATTCCTAGAGACATATAAACTACCAGAACTGAACCAGGAAGAAATAGAAAACCTGAACAGGCCCATAACCAGTAAGGAGATTGAAACAGTCATTAAAAAATCTCCAAACAAACAAAAGCCCAGGGCCAGACGGTTTCCCAGGGGAATTCTACCAAACATTTAAAGAAGAACTAATTCCTATTCTCCTGAAACTGTTCCAAAAAATAGAAATGGAAGGAAAACTTCCAAACGCATTTTATGAGGCCAGCATCACCTTGATCCCAAAACCAGACAAGGATCCCACCAAAAAAGAGAACTACAGACCAATATCCTTGATGAACACAGATGCAAAAATTCTTACCAAAATACTAGCCAATAGGATTCAACAGTACATTAAGAGGATTATTCACCACTACCAAGTGGGATTTATCCCAGGGCTGTAGAGTTGGTTCAACATCCACTAATCAATCAATGTGATAGAACACATTAATAAAAGAAAGAACAAGAACCATATGATACTCTCAATAGATGCTGAAAAAGCATTTGACAAAGTACAGCATCCCTTCCTGATCAAAACTCTTCAAAGTGTAGGGATAGAGGGCACATACCTCAATATCATCAAAGCCATCTATGAAAAACCCACCGCAAATATCATTCTCAATGGAGAAAAACTGAAAGCTTTTCCGCTAAGGTCTGAAACATGGCAGGGATGTCCATTATCACCACTGCTATTCAACATACTACTAGAAGTCCTAGCCTCAGCAATCAGACAACAAAAGGAAAATTAAAGGCATCCAAATCAGCAAAGAAGAAGTCAAACTATCACTCTTCGCAGATGATATGATATTATATGTGGAAAACCCAAAAGACTCCACTCCAGAACTGCTAGAACTTGTCCAGGAATTCAGTAAAGTGTCAGGATATAAAATCAATGCACAGAAATCAGTTGCATTTCTCTACCCCAGCAACAAGGCAAAGGAAAGAGAAATTAAGGAGTCAATTCCATTTACAATTGCACCCAAAACTATAAGATACCTAGGAATAAACCTAACCAAGGAGACTAAGAATCTATATGCAGAAAACTACAAAGAACTCATGAAAGAAATTGAGGAAGACACAAAGAAATGGAAAAATGTTCCATGCTCCTGGATTGGAAGAATAAATATTGTGAAAATGTCTATGCTACCTAAAGCAATCTACATATTTAAAGCAATCCCTATCAAAATGCCATCCATTTTCTTCAAAGAAATGGAACAAATAATCCTAAAATTTATATGGAACCAGAAAAGACCTCAAATAGCCAAAGGAATATTGAAAAAGAAAGCCAAAGTTGGCGGCATCACAATTCCAGAGTTCAAGCTCTATTACAAAGCTGTCATCATCAAGACAGCATGGTACTGTCACAAAAACAGACACATAGATCAATGGAACAGAATAGAGAGCCCAGAACTAGACCTTCAACTCTATGGTCAACTAATCTTGAACGAAGCAAGAAAGAGTGTCCAATGGAAAAAAGACAACCTCTTCAATAAATGGTGCTGGGAAAATTGGACAGCCACGTGCAGAAAAATGAAATTGGACCACTTCCTTACACCACACATGAAAATAGACTCAAAATGGTTGAAGGACTTCAACGTGAGAAAGGAATCCATCAAAATCCTTGAGGAGAGCACAGGCAGCAATCTCTTTGACCTCAGCCGCAGCAACATCTTCCTAGGATTATCGGCAAAGGCAAGGGAAGCAAGGGCAAAAATGAACTATTGGGATTTCATCAAGATCAAAAGCTTTTGCACAGCAAAGGAAACAGTTAACAAAACCAAAAGACAACTGACAGAATGGGAGAAGATATTTGCAAACGACATATCAGATAAAGGCCTCTTGTCCAAAATCTATAAGGAACTTAGCCAACTCAACACCCAAAGAACAAACAATCCAATCAAGAAATGGGCAGAGGACATGAACAGATATTTCTGCAAAGAAGACATGCAGATGGCCAACAGACACATGAAAAAGTGCCCATATCACTCAGCATCAGGGAAATACAAATCAAAACCACAATGAGATATCATCTCACACCAGTCAGAATGGCTAAAATTAACAAGTCAGGAAATGACAGATGCTGGTGAGGATGCGGAGAAAGGGGAACCCTCCTACACTCTTGGTGGGAATGCAAGCTGGTGCAACCACTCTGGAAAACAGCATGGAGGTTCTTCAAAATGTTGAAAGTAGAACTACCCTATGACCCAGCAATTGCACTACTGGGTATCTACCCTAAAGATACAAATGTAGTGATCCGAAGGGGCACGTGCAACCAAATGTTTATAGCAGCAATGTCTACAATAGCCAAACTTTGGACAGAACCTAGATGTCCATCAGCATGTGAATGGATAAAGAAGGAGTGGTATATATACACAATGGAATACTATGCGGCCATCAAAAGAAATGAAATCTTGCCATTTGCGATGACATGGATGGAACTAGAGGGTATCATGCTTATTGAAATAAGTCAATCAGAGAAAGACAACTATCATATGATCTCCCTGATATGAGGACATGGAGATGCAACATGGGGGGTTAGGGGGATAGGAGAAGAATAAATGAAATGAGATGGGATTGGGAGGGAGACAAACCATAAGTGACTCTTAATCTCACAAAACAAACTAAGGGTTGCTGGGGGGAAGCGTGTTGGGAGAGGGGGAGTGGGCTTCTGGACATTGGGCAGGGTATGTGCTATGGTGAGTGCTGTGAAGTGTGTAAACCTGGCATTCAGCGACCTGTATCCCTGGGGATAAAAAGACATTATATGTTTAAAAAAAATAAAAAAGAAATAAAAAATTAAAAAAATAAAACCTTAAAAAAATACATACTGCTGTATATTTCATTTAAATGAATTTCAAGAAAAGATAAAACTAAGCTATGGTGATAGAAGAATAAGGAATGATTACTTCCAGGGAGAGAGATAGTAGCTAAAGAGAAACATTAGGGAGCTTTCTGGACTGATGGAGTATATCTTAATGTGGGTGGTGATTATATGGATGTAGACACATACTTTGAGTAGTACACATAAAGCTTTGTTCATTTTACTCCATGTAAATTATACTTCAGTAAGACAAAAATAAATCAATAAAAATCATTGCATTAAATCTGAGTTTCATAAAAGGGAAAATTTGGATAAACTTACTTCAGCACAGTATTTTGAAAGTTCATGCTACCAAGTCATGGCTTAAGCCAGAGCTCAGAGAACTAGAGCCTACAGTCACCATATTTATTTCAAAAGAAACAACAAGTTGAATTGGAACACGGACACACCCATTTGTTTATAGAGACTATATGTTCTTCCAAGCCTAAAATATTTACTGTCTGGTGCTTTCCATAAAAGATTTGCCAGTGGGGCACCTGGGTGGTTCAGTGGGTTAAGCCTTTGCCTTTGGCTCATGTCATGATCTCAGGGTCCCAGGATTGAGCACAGTCCTGGGATCGAGCCCCGCGTTGGGCTCTCTGCTCAGCAGAGAGCCTACTTCCCCCCTCTCTCTGCCTGGCTCTCTGACTACTTGTGATCTCTCTGTCAAATAAATAATCTTAAAAAAAATTGCGAAGTACTGACCTGGGCCAATAGTTTGTAAATTCTGGGGCATTCACGTTTGTCTCAGAGAACCCAGTGAAAGCTATAGATCATTTCTTCAAGAAAATATACAGGTTCTTAAATATAAAATGTTACTTATAATCTCAGGAAGTTCTACCCTCTGAAGCACAGTCATCATCCCCAACTTGAGACCTCCTGTTTGAGGTTTCCATCACCATCTACTAAACCACTCTACTAAGAAGAGTCCACAGGTTGGCTCTATGAACCATAAATGATTGAACTTCCTTCTCACATTCTCATTTGCTCCATGGAACTACTCAGGGTATAGCCAATAATAAAATTGCAAAGATCACAGTACCTAGTCCTGCATCAGTAACTGTATTTTGTTCTTCTAGGTGACAGTCTATATACTAATTAGCCTTAGAATTTTTTCTAAAAATGTCTAGTTTGGTACCAAGGCAGACCAAGAACACCAGAAGTGATGAACTGATGGTCCTTAGCCTCAATACTAGAAAAAAAACACAAAGCAATAGCTTACAGACAAGGGGTGAGCAATGTCACATTCACATGTGAAGATATTGTCATGTTTATTCAATATACCAAGAAAAGAGTGAAAGTAAAAACATGGGGACCAAACAATGGCATGTATGTGGATACCCTGAGCTCTTGCACAGCAGGGCCATGCCCACACATCTGTTCAGCCCCTGTAGCACCTTGAATGTTGTAGGAAACTCATAGGCAATAAAGAAATGGATAAATTAAACTAATTTATAAAAACAAAAGTCATTATTTTATAAGTGTTTCAGGCTTCCTGGGAGCAACACGATAGTTTAATTCATTTTGCATTACATAAAAAGACAATTATGAGCGAGGAACACTCCTTGTGTTTCTGTAATGCTTATTTCATATTAATGTGCTCACACAACATATATCAAATGTCTAGTTGGTGGGAGGTCTGCCAACTTATTAGCACCACTTATTGTCCTAAAAGAAAGCACTCAGAGTCATTTGAGGAGGACATGGCATGTTTTGAGCAACTCCTAAATAATAATAATAATGATTACAATAATAATAATAATAAAGGATCTTCACACAATATAAAAACACTCCAGTCAACATGATCTCTGATCTAATGCTAGTTCTACAGATTTTCATTATTGCCTTCCTAGCTGCTGTATGAACAGTGGGTGGCATTCTACAAAAGCTAATTAATGCTAGGATCTCAAATTGCTGAAAATTGAAGGAATGTGCCCCATGCTGACAATTTGCTAATCAAAAAATTGTCATTTCTATCATTGTGGAAGGCTTTAGCCTATCTTATTTTCTTCTCAAATGCCATGTTATATATTCTCCCTTTAATGAGATTGAACACTTTTTTCCTAACAGTAAAAAGGTTTTATGTGTTCATCAGGAGGCTAAATCTCTCTAATTCCAATGAATCAAATACCAAAATGGAAGGAATATATTTCTTTTTGTTTTTTTTAAGATCCCATTCATTTATTTGACAGACAGAGACCACGGGTAGGGAGAGAGGCAGGCAGAGAGAGAAGGGGAGAAGCAAGCTCCCCGCTGAGCAGAGAGCCCAATGCAGGGCTCGATCCCAGGAACCTGAGATCATGACCTGAGCTGAAGGCAGAGGCTTAGCCCACTGAGCCACCCAGGTGCCCCAGAAGGAATATATTTCTGAATGCATTTGCTATTTTTGGTATCAGGTGAATAACAATCCACAGATCTATGATGACACAGACCTCTTAAGTTTATCAAAAAGGCATTTTATTACCCACAATTATATTTTACACAATTATACTTTTAAAGAAAATTAAATGGGCCACTTCATTTGTGGTCGTTAGCATTGTTAAGGCTCCAGAGCAACTGGCATAGATCAGCCTATGCAAAGTGGCCATCTCAGTATGGACAGGTTAATTTTGAAACATGAGCTGACATTAAAAACTCAGAAGCCACATGAGAAACAAGAACAAGAATTGCCAGAAACAACAAGTGGCAAAGTCAGATGCACAGAAGCTGAAGATACTGGAATTTTTAGTTACAGAATATAAAATAAGAATATATGATATTTCTAAAGAAATTCCAGAAAATATTAGAAGTGTGTGCAAATAATGAAAAACTATCAAACTTGGAAAGGCAGATTTGAAGAGAGAAAAAAAAAGGAAGAAAAGAGAGAAAGAGGAAGAGAAGGAAGAAAGAAAAAGGAAGGAAAGAAATCCGAGCATGAAAATGTAATAATTAAAATGTAGAATTCAGGGATGCCTGGGTGCCTCAGTAGGTTAAGTGTGTGCCTTCAGCTCAGGTCATGATCCCAGGGTCCTGGCATCCAGCCCCGCATCTAGCTCCTTGCTCAATGGGGAGCCTGCTTCTCCCTTTGCTTGCCGCTCCCTCTGCTTGCCACTCCCCTTGCTTGTGCTCTCTCTCCCTTTCTCTCTGACAAATAAATAAATAAAATCTTTTTTTTAAATGTAGAATTCAATTGATGGATTATATGGCAGGCAGTGGGAGAGTTAATGAGCTAGAAATCGAGATGACAGTTATATGCAGCATGCAAATGTTTACAAATTTGACAAGACGTTGATCTTCCCAAGTAACATATCATTTAAAAATTTTTTAATAAATAAATTTCAGAGAGAATTTTTGGAGGAAATTGAGAAAACATTCTAAATATAGTCCAGAAAAATGGAACAGGAAAGAATGGAGAATAAACTGTTTAAAAATAAAATGAAGCCCTTCTCCTTTTATTTAATAGAAATATAATAGAGAAATGTGATGTTAACACAAGAATTGGCAGACACATTAAAGTAATAGAATGGGTAGACATTCTACATATTCTGATGAGGAGGAAAGCTTACTATCTAATAAAGCTTCTAGACCAACAAGATACTATTTAGAAACATACCTAATACTATCTAGCAAATGGTATTAGAAGACTGGCCCAGCTCACAGAAGTCATTCCAAATCATCACTTTACACTAGTGACTAAGTGAGAATGGATTTTTCCTTCTTGCATCTTTAACATCGAATCTCTTTTCCCAGTAGCCAATGAAATGAATCAACAAAACCTGAGAAAAATGAAAACATCCACAGCTCTTCAACAACAAACCCCCAAAAAGCAAAGGTCATTGAATGTAATACACTTAAAACACCTTTGAAAGAAAATAAATAGATTTTGGAGCCAAGAAGGATCAGTATGACTTGGTTCCCAGTCCCACCCGCAGCCCCAGGATGGCAACAAAATGCTGAGAATTCTCAGCAATTCCTAAAAATTTGAAGAGCAAAATGATTTCTGCGCAATGAGTTTGCAAACAAGACGACTTTTTCTTTGAAAAGATAAGAAAAAGGAAGGCAAAAAACTAAATACTAACAGCAGATAGTTTGGCGTGATAAGAATACAGGTAATTGTATTTTCTTAGTACATTTTTAGTTTCCAAAGAATAAAATCGTAAGAGTTAATTGGGAAAACACATTTTAAAATAGAAAAAGTGGACAAATATTAAGTTCAGGTCTTTTGATGCTTTTTTTAAACTAAAAACAATGGAAGAAAGCATAAAGGAGATTAATATAACTAAATAGTTTTTATAAATCTGAACATGGGAGTTTTTAAATGTAAATGGCAACCTGGCAAAATGCTTACAATGGCTGTAATGGAAAGTTAGTACCCCATATCGAGAGCTCTTAAAAAGAAATAAAACCTCTGAAATATGAACATATATTTCACAGAATAGAAGCATATAATAAACTTGGGATAAACAAATGTTCTACTGGGGCCCCTGGGTGGGTCATTCTGAAGGCTTAGCCTTCAGCTAAAATCAGGATCCTGGGGTCTTGGGATTGAGGCCTGCTTTAGGCTCCCTGCTCAGCGGGAAGCCTGCTTCTCTCCCTCTGCCCTTACCCCTGCTCATGCTCTCTCTCACTCTCTCAAATAAATAAATAAAATCTTTAAAAAATTTTCTATTAAATGTTTAACTCTGCTATCAAAGAACAGCAAATCAAAATGGTAAAGTATACCTACCTAAAGTATACCTACCTAATTCTATCTAAGAAGCAAAAATTTTTATTTAAAATTATAATAATGCTCAGTGCCAGTAAAATGAGGTTTGATTGACATTTTTGCATTCTGCTGGGATACATACTGTTACCACTTTCTAGAAAGCTATTTTACAATATTTATGTTCATGTCCTTGATCCAGTAATTCCACCCCTAAGTCTCTATCCTAAGACTTTTCATCATATTACATACAATAATAAACATACAGAAATCATCCAAATATCTGTTTGTGAGTTTGTACATAAATTTTGTGCAACCATTAAAACTTATTCTTTCAAGGGATATTTAATGAATTGAGAATATTCTTTCAATGCAGTCAATGAAAATAAAAACTACAAAACTATCCTTGTGATCATGGTTCCATTTAAATTATTTTTTTAATATGTAGAAAAAAGACTGAAAGAAATAGATCACAAGTGAACAGTGCTCCTCACAGGGTAGCAGAATTAAAGGCCATTTTTATTTTTTTAAATCTAATTCTATATGTTTTAATTTTTTAAAATATACATTGTTTTATATTTTAAAAATAAGCATTGTGGGGCACTTGAGTGGTGCAGTCAGTTAAGCGTCTGACTCTTGGTTTCGGCTCAGGTCGTAAACTCAAGGTCCTGAGATTGAACCCTGCATTGGACTCCATGTTCAATGTGGAGTCTTTGTGTCCCTCTCCCTCCTTCTGCTGCTCTTTTTTTCTCTGTCTCTCAAATAAATAAATAAAACCTTTTTAAATATAAAAGAAAAAATAAAAGTAAGTGTTGTATTTAAAAATCCCTCTGGGTTTAAAGTCAGCTTTCAACAAATATAGAAGAAATAAAATAAAATATAGATATAATAATCTAGTATCTACAGAGAAAAGAACTGTGTTATCTTTAAAAAAGAAAATGTCTTTGTTACAAAAAACACTATGCCTTCAAAAGAACTTGAATGGAAATGTACACATGAAGAAATGCAAAGAGCTATCATATGAATCAAGATAAAACCAGGTAATGAAAAACAGGAGTATTAAAGGAATCATGCAACATCTTTTTCTCCCTATCAAATCAGTGATGCTCAATTTGTCCTCAGCCCTCAACTCTCCACCCCATCCCAAACAACAGAGTGACTAGCCAGAGTATCATGAGCAGGCATTCTCTTCTACCGTTGATGGAGTATAACTTGATGGAATCCTTGAAATCATCTGGAAATGTGAATCAAGATTTCACGGTATTTTCCTGTGGTTGGTTAGACCCAGAAAGCTCCCTTTGGATCTTCTAACCTAAATACATAGTCATAAAAGTGGAGGTAAGAATCTCCATACAGAAACATCACTGGGGCTGTATTTACTTTCAAATATTAGAAACTGTTAACTGTTCAACATTTGAGAGATGGATAATAAATTTTGGAAACACTAAACTGATTTTAATCACAAGTTTTCAATAATGTAGGAAAGTGTTTTCTAATATGTTAAAGGCAAGAAATTTAAAACTATTAAAAAACAAACCTGTGTATTAAAAAGAGTTAGAAGCAAATAAATGCAAATAGTAATACCTAAAACAAAGAAACAAGGAAAATACACTGGAATTTTTCTAAACCGAAGGATTAATATTATAGAGTTAGTGAAGGTGAAATTCGAAACTAGCAACAGGGAACATTTTGGAAATCCCTGCCAAGACTTCATTTCTAGTTTTATCTTTCCATTTAAAGTTGACATATGTCAAAATTATCCAAGGACAAGGAACTCAAAAAATGAGATAATTCAGAGAAACCACAGCCTGCTGCCAGCTTATTTAAGAAATGTTGACCTTCTTAATTTACTCATACACTTTGCCAATCAGAATTCAGTTTGATGAGGTTTTTATTGGCCACCTGCAAAGGGTTTTTTTGTTTTTGTTTTTTGGTTTTGGTTTGTTTGTTTGTTTTTTAATCACAAAGGGCCATGCTCCATGCTGTGTTTTTCTACCAAACAAGCTATTACACAATTCACAGCCTGTTGACCTTGGGAGGATTCAGGGTATTCCCCCAAATTATTTTCTGTATTGTGCCAGATCCTGCAAATGCAAAAGGTAGTTTTTGCACTTGCAGGATCTGCTTTAAAAGTTGCTTATGGAGACAAGGTTATCATTCTAAAATTACTGGGAAATTGGGACACCTGGGTGGCTCTGTGGGTTCAAGCCTCTGCCTTTGGCTCAGGTCATAATCCCAGGGTCCTGGGATCAAGCCCTGCATTGCATCTGGCTCTCTGCTCAGCCGAGAGCCTGTTTCCTGTCCTCCAGTACTCTCTGCCTACTTTGATCTCTGTCTGAAAAATAAATAAATAAAATCTTAAAAAAAAATAAAAAAGAAATACTGGTAAATAAACAGTGTATGCTACAGGCATTCAGAAAAGGGGATAATAGGTGTAGGCTGAAGCAAAGTTGCTTTTATTGAGCACATACTAAATACCAGTCACTGAGAGTTGTGTTTTTTTTTAATAAACGTTCTCTTAATTTTCATAACAGCTCTCCCTGATAATCATTATGACCCATATTTTATAAGTAAGGTAACTGGGGCTCAGAAAATATATATAACTTTCCTAAATCCACATAACTAATGAGCAGGCTTATGTGATTTCATCTTTTCTCCTGCTACTTAAAGAATGCTTAACAGAGGAAGTTTTGAGGGGGGCGGGAGAAATAACATGTCAATATGTAAAAGGATAGATACTCTGTAAATAAATTATAATCCATCTAATACTCCCTTCTCAAAATAAGTTGATCAGTAACTGGAGTCAATTTAGTAGAATATCTTTCTCCTTATAAAGTGGAAAAGCTGAGGTATCAAAAACAACCGCAGTTTTAATTAAGCAAATATCTAGTTTCTCAAACACTCTTTCCAAAAACACAATATTAAACTGATTCCTATGCCTTGTGGTTTATGAAATTATAAGGAAGAGAGTGAAGTGATGATGTTTCAAACAGATCCTTGAGAAAATATCAAACTCCATTTCACATCGCACTCCTCATCTGCCATGTTTTTAACACATTATCACATCTATTAGACTTTCCCAGGCTGATAACATTGGGAAATTTTATTTATTTTTTTATGGACACTAAAATACAAATTTAATAAAATGTGCACGTATCTCAATAAATTGTTCTTTTTTTTTGATTTTTCCTCCCATTTCATTTTCCAGCTACAATCCTTTATTAAACTTCAGAGAACAACCTACTTTAATATTAAATGTGTATGGGAATCTTTGTTTAAAAAGCAAATAAAAAGTTGAAGGAAAGGCAGCAGGTTCTCTCCACAGGGAGTGGTCACAATAAAAATCCTGTTTATCCGGGAGTTGTTTATGCCTGGACTTCAGTGCCCTCTGGTCCCCACACTGGGCAAGACTTGCCAGACTCCCTTGGCATGTCCACAAATCAGAATCAGACTCAGATTCGAGGAGCAAAAATGTGTCACCCTCCAAATCATCTCACCTCAGAAATAGGCCAACACTGCTCTCCATGAAGCTTCTTTCTTTTTTTTTTTTTTCACTTTTTTAAAATTCCTTTTCAGCATAACAGTATTCATTGTTTTTGCCCCACACCCAGTGCTCCATGCAATACGTGCCCTCCCTATTACCCACCAGCTGGTTCCCCAACCTCCCACCCTGCGCCCCTGAGAGAACCCTCAGGTTGTTTTTCAGAGTCCATAGTCTCTCATGAAGCTTCTTTCTAAATGTTTCCCATAGGTTGTGGAAGCAGCAGCTGCTGCCCTGAGAGACCAGACACCTTATCTGAAGCCCATCCCCCCTCCCGCCATATGAGCCTTCACATTACTGAAGTCAAACCCCCTCTGTCCCTGTGGAATCCTGTGAGTCTGAGTGCCTTCCTACAGTGCCATTGGCTACTGGTCATCCTACAGTGGTGGGATAAAGTGTGGGAGAATGACAGCTACTGAAAAGATAGTCATTTGATCTTTCCAGAATGGTGGGATAAATGCATGGTATTAACTCTTTCCATTTGATTTCATCAAATCATGATGGCAAAAGTCTCTAGTTATTTGTGATTGGCCTTGAGGTCCTGAACGAGTGAGGGAAAATGTTTTCCACTTCTTTCCTTGAGTTGTGCCAGAACACGCTATGCTTGAAACTGGAAAGTCTAGCTTCTATAACTTACTGTGTGCCGGTTAGCAGGTCACTTAATGGCTCTGGGCCTCAGTTTATTCAACTGACACATGTGGATAATGAGTTCTTGATGAAACACCAAATAACATAATACAAAAACCATAGAATGCACTGTGTAAACTGATAGGTGACACACAAATGAAAGTTATATGTAAATGAGAAGCTTATCATTATTACCTGTTTCCATGCTTTTTAAGTAAAGCTTAATGGCTTTATCTGTAACCTCTCATCCATTGACAGAGAATCCTGGAAAGCTGGAAGTTTACCAAAAAAAAAAAAAAGAAAAGAAAAAAAGAAAAAAGAAAAAAGTAAAAAAAAGAATTACCTCTTAATAATATCTCTATTTTATTTTTTAAAGATTTTATTTATTTATTTGAGAGAGAGAGAATGAGAGAAAGAGAGACAGAAGGAGAAGATGATGGTCAGAGGGCTGAGGACTCTGCTGAGGAGAAAGCCTGATGCGGGACTAGATCCCAGGACTCCAAGATCATGACCTGAGCTGAAGGAAGTTGCTTAACCAACTGAGATACCCAGACCCCCTATTATCTCTATTTAAAAAGAAGAATTTCAGGGGTGCCTGGTTTCTCAGTGGGTTGAGCCTCTGCCTTTGGCTCAGGTCATAATCTCAGAGTCCTGGGACTGAGCCCTGAGTGGTGCTCTCTGCTCAGCAGGGAGCCTGCTTCCTGCCTCTCTGCCTACTTGTGATCTCTCTCTCCATCAAATAAATAAATAAATAAATAAATATCTTAAAAAAAAATTCCATACCAAAAGTCTGTGGTTCTTTAATTTTTCAAATAGCCTTAAAATATCCAAAGAGGAATTTTGGTAAAAAGTGCACTTTAATTTTGGCTTATCAACTTTGGGGAACATCTCAATAAATCAGGCACATTATTTCTTGGATTTATTTTCTCTAATTTTGTCTTTATAAAATATATATATATATATATTAGATTTTACTTATTTATTAGAGAGAGAGAGCACGCGAGCACAGGCAGACAGAGTTGCAGGCAGAGGCAGAGGGCGAAGCAGGCTCCCTGCTGAGCAAGGAGCCCGATGTGGGACTAGATCCCAGGACGCTGGGATCATGACCTGAGCCAAAGGCAGCTGCTTAACCAACTGAGCCACCCAGGCATCCCTAGAAAATATATTTTCATTTCAAATTATATCATCAATGCTTTGGTTATGTCCAAGGAACATGGTTGTATAAAGGTTATGGAATATTCCTGGGTGTGGTCATTTAAAATATAGTTTCCATCATCACCACCATGTTCTTAGGCTAAGAATAATTTCCTATAAATTAAAGAAAGCATATGATGATATCATGATCCTTATAAAGATTCTCTATGCTCAATATGACTGATATGACTTTGATATTTTTATTCCGAATGGATTGATTTTGAAACATGATAAAGCAGGGCTTCACCTTAATTTTCCTGAAATGTTATCCTGTTTCTATAATACCCTCTATTAAACAACCCTTCCTTAACCTTTTCAAACACACGCGCAGTTTGGCACATATATATTCATGTATCTATCACCTTATGCTGCTCTCTAATCTGTTGTGTTCATTGATAGTCCCATTTTCATTGTAGCAAAATATTGTCTGGGGAATTGTTGGTTTATGGACTAAGCCTGGTAGTACACATGATAAAAGAACATAGTCCCTGGATGCAAAATTAATAAGATAGTAAGTACATAATGAAGATTATAATCATAAAAATGGAGCAAATTGGAGTCGGGAGTTAAGTGTAGTGAAACATTCGTATTAAAAAGTCAATCTTGTGCTGACGAGGATGCGGAGAAAGGGGAAGCCTCCTACACTGTTAGTGGGAATGCAAGCGGGTGCAACCACTCTGGAAAACAGCACAGAGGTTCCTCAAAATGTTGAAAATAGAACTACCCTATGACCCAGCAATTGCACTCCTGGGTATTTACCCTAAAGATACAAACATAGTGATCCGAAGGGGCACGTGTACCCGAATGTTTATAGCAGCAATGTCTACAATAGTCAAACTATGGAAAGAACCTAGATGTCCATCAACAGATGAATGGATCAAGAAGATGTGGTATATATACACAATGGAATACTATGCAGCCATCAAAAGAAGTGAAATCTTGCCATTTGCGACGACGTGGATGGAACTAGAGCGTATCATGCTTAGTGAAATAAGTCAATCGGAGAAAGACAACTATCATATGATCTCCCTGATATGAGGACATGGAGAAGCAACATGGGGGGGTAGGGGGATAGGAGAAGAATAAATGAAACAAGATGGGATTGGGAGGGAGACAAACCATAAATGACTCTTAATCTCACAAAACAAACTGGGGGTTGCTGGGGGGAGGTGGGATTGGGAGAGGGGGAGCGGGCTATGGACATTGGGGAGGGGAGGCGAACCATAAGAGACTATGGACTCTGAAAAACAACCTGAGGGTTTTGAAGGGTCAGGGGTGGGAGGTTGGGGGAACAGGTGGTGGGTAATGGGGAGGGCACGTTTTGCATGGAGCAATGGGTGTTGTGCAAAAAGAATGAATACTGTTACGCTGAAAAAATAAATAAAATGGAAAAAAAAAAAAGAAGATGTGGTATATATACACAATGGAATACTATGCAGCCATCAAAAGAAATGAAATCTTGCCATTTGCAACGATGTGGATGGAACTAGAGGGTATCATGCTTAGGGAAATAAGTCAATCAGAGAAAGACAACTATCATATGATCTCCCTGATATGAGAACGTGGAGATGCAACATGGGGGGTTAGGGGGATAGGAGAAGAATAAATGAAACAAGATGGGATTGGGAGGGAGACAAACCATAAATGACTCTTAATCTCACAAAACAAACTGGAGGTTGCTGGAGGGAGGTGGGGTTGGGAGAGGGGGAGGGGGTTATGGACACTGGGGAGGGTATGTGCTATGGTGAGTGCTGTGAAGTGTGTAAACCTGGTGATTCACAGACCTGTACCCCTGGGGATAAAAATACATTATATGTTTATAAAAAAGAAAAAGAAAGGATGAATAACCAACTTTTGTTGCAACATGGACGAGACTGGAAGTGATTATGCTGAGTGAAATAAGTCAGCAGAGAGAGTCAAGAATCATATGGTTTCACTTATTTGTGTAGAATAACAAATGACATGGAGGACATTGGGAGATGGAGAGGAAAAGGAAGTTGAGGGAAATTGGAAGGGGAGGCAAACCATAAGGGACTATGGACTCTGAAAACAACCTGAGGGTTTTGAAGGGGCAGGGGTGGGAGGTTGGGGGAACCAGGTGGTGGGTAATAGGGAGGGCACTTATTGCATGGAGCACTGGGTGTTGTGCAAAAACAATGAATACTGTTATGCTGAAAAAAATAAATAAATTAAAAAGTCAATCTTGAAGAACATTACTGCTCAGTCTGCCTTGAAGTGACATTTCCTGTAACAGTGGGACATCACTCAGTAGACAGAAAACAGGACAATGGTGAATGTTGAGAAGGATTAAAGAGCTGGAGGCAGCAAGACAGTAACAGACTGGCTCATGCTGGGAAGAAGAAAAAGCCGGTGTTCCAGATAGATACCTCAAAGCTTGATGACTGAAGTCAGAAGCTAGATCAGCTGGGGCGGGGGGCCAGTGCATGTCACTTGATTTGAATACTGTGGAAAGGCAGGAAAAGTTTATTTAAGCACAGTTTGCAGCCAGGCAGTGTAAGAAGGCTGGAAATACAGGAGGCAGCCATGGAGCAGACACAAGGGATTTTTATGTATGAAGTGATGAGGGAGCAGGAGGCTGGCTGAAGACAAAGCAAAAACTGGCACCTTGCACCCCCTCTCCACCTGCTCCCCTCAGTAATATGTGTGACATTCCTCAGGCACCCCTGACTGCTCTAAAAGAAAAACAAATAGTTAACTTGCAAAGATCACAATCCTGCAAGACAGGAGTCTCCCTTGGTTTACCAATGTCCTAGAGATTTACAACAAAGAAGCTATCTTAACAATAGCACAATTTCCAGAGGCAAATAACTCAGTTCCTCAAGACCTAAATAAAGTTAAATTTCTTCTAAACCCAAATCTCACTAACAAGGACACTTGATAGGAGAAATGTGAAACTTTATCTCTAGATCTCCAAGATAGTGTTGAGAATCATTCCTAAGCATCTGGCCCACTGATATACATCTAAAGGGTCTCAGAAGAAGATTTTTACTACTAGTAATAAATAACCTTTCTCCCAACAATAGCTAGCCCCTCGAGGTCCTGGAGACCTTGCCTCCAAAATTCCTTCGAGACTAACATCACCCCCTTTGTTCTCAGCTACCCAACTCCTGTGTATATAATCAGCCACTCCTCAGGATAATGGGAAGCAGCTCTTCCTGCCCACGGGTCCTGTCCCCATGCTTTAATAAACCACCATTTTGCACCAAAGATGTCTCAAGAATTCTTTCTTGGTCATCCGCTCAAGACCTCACCCCACCGAACCTCACCTAGGTTCTAGAACTTCATCATGAAGATAATAAAAAGGAATGCACCTTGAGCAGAAAAAATGCTAAGAGGCAGGGAGGGAGGCCAGGGAGGCAGAAGGAAGGGCCAGATGGATGGATGCAGGTTAAACTGGCAACACGCTGTTGCATTTCTAAAAAAGAAAGATAAAAGACACTTAAAAGACTGTCTTGAACATTATCCATGGAAGGAGCTGCCCTATTTGAAAATATAAATGCAATTTAATTTTTGTTACTTTACAAAGACCACACAGTATAAGAAATTAAATAGTGCCAGCAGTGATTTTTCTAAAGCTACAGAACCTGGGTCAGTGGTACTTGCATTAACCTGTTTTTCCAAACATCTAAGACCCTCAAAGCTTCCCAGGCACATTGTTTTCCTACCTGTGTCCGTCGACCAAACACTCCCAGTGGGCTAGTTTCAGAAGGCACCACCTTAGAAAATGCTACCACTATCGGTCCTTTCCATTAGGTCTCAAGTTGGTCTGTTAAGCCTTTATACCTATGTGCCTCGCAGTTCTTAGAGTCAGCATTACTCATAAACTGCCAATGGTGAAGATGGTCCTTTAAGGAAAATATAAGAATAAGGCAGTATTTAATGTCGGAGGAGAAGTCTGGAAAATAATGGACGTCAAGCAGGCAGTGGAGAAAAAAGCAGCTGTATCCTGAAAATTAACTCTGATTTAGGTTTGAAACCCTAAAAAGGTCCAAAGGGGCAGACAAAGGACCGCAGTGGAATCTATTTGGAGGTTCTCCCACAACATTTCTTCTGGATCAACAGCAGTGGTTATTGTCATTAAACATGATGAACAGCTCAGTTCTTCTAGAGGAGAGCCAACTTTTTCAACATGGCTCTTTTTCCCATTGTGCCAAACATACCCTGGGCTATTTTTCTAGGAAGACTGCATTCCTTTCAAAAATCTCCTGGGGAGCTATGTGACCTCTCAGTCTATGTGACCTCTATACATGCCTCGAAGAAAGGTCTGAATTTTTATGACATCAACTTTTGCAAACGAACCCTATTTCAAACTCTTAGAAGCTTTTTTAAAAAATATTTATTTATTTATTTTTAAAGATTTTATTTATTTATTTGACAGGCAGAGATCACAAGTAGGCAGAGAGGCAGGCAGAGAGAGAGAGGGAAGCAGACTCCCTGCTGAGCAGAGAGCACAATGAGGGGCTCCATCCCAGGACCCTGAGATTATGACCTGAGCCGAAGGCAGAGGCTCAACCCACTGAGCCACCCAGGTGCCCCCCCCCCTTTTTTTTTTAAATAAAAACATGAATGGTGTCATGAAGATGATAAGACTTATCTGTGGTGGCCACCTCCTTACCAAACAGTCTCTGCCCAGATTAAAAGACCATGAGTATTTGAACATGAAATGGAAAAGAGTTATTAACAGAGCAACTACTTGGTAACAACCTCCGTTTGGAGGGTCAAAGGTCATAGAGCACCAGGCCCTCAGTGAGTCTGGAATATGACATTGCAGAATTGTCCCTGTTTGTGTCTTCCTGAATGGTAATCAAAATATGAGTGATGTGGGCTCCAAATCATGAGCATACCAGCTCGTCTGGCACCTTACTGCTCTGAACGGCCGTGTTGACATTACCCAGGACATCGTTACAAGTGCAGAATCTGCATTTTAACTGGATCCGCAGGGGACTTATGTGCATGTTCAAATTTTAGAAGCACTGTATATTAAAAAAAAAAAAAAAAAAAAAAAAGATTTACTGCTCTAGCACACACCCCTCCAAAATATTTCTTGGTATATAAACTAGAACAGAAATTGTATAAACTAGAACAGGAAATGTAGAGTATATAAATGGATTTGGGCTAAAAATCTTAAGGGTCCTAGAAATAAAAGCCCCACTTAAGGAAAACAGCATGGAGGTTCCTCAAATGTTGAAAATAGAACTACCCTATGACCCAGCAATTGCACTACTGGGTATTTACCCTAAAGATACAAACACAGTGATCCGAAGGGGCACATGCACCCGAATGTTTATAGCAGCAATGTCTACAATATTCAAACTATGGAAAGAACCTAGATGTCCATCAACAGATGAATGGATAAAGAAGATGTGGTACATATACACAATGGAATACTATGCAGCCATCAAAAGAAATGAAATCTTGCCATTTGCAATGACGTGGATGGAACTAGAGCGTATCATGCTTAGTGAAATAAGTCAATCGGAGAAAGACAACTATCATATGATCTCCCTGATATGAGGATGTGGAGATGCAACATGGGGGGGGGGGTAGGGGGATAGGAGAAGAATAAATGAAACAAGATGGGATTGGGAGGGAGTGATTCTTAATCTCACATACCATAAGTGATTCTTAATCTCACAAAACAAAGTGAGGGTTGATGGGGGGGTTGGGTGAGGGGGAGGGGGGTTATGGACACTGGGGAGGGTATGTGCTATGGTGAGTGCTGTGAAGTGTGTAAACCTGGCGATTCACAGACCTGTACCCCTGGGGATAAAAATACATTATATGTTTATAAAAAATAAGAAATAAATAAAAAAATTATTTAAAAAAAGGCCCCACTTAACATGAAAACATCTCATTACTGTAGCCAATATTAGGATATTTTTAGCATTTGGTAACAGGCTGCTAATTTCTTCTTCACAGTTTAAGATACCAACAGGGGCACCTGGGTGGATCAGTAGGTTAAGCCTCTGCCTTCAGCTCAGGCCCTGGTCTCAGGGTTCTGGGATCCAGCCCCCCCCCCATTGGGCTCTGTGCTCAGTGGGGAGCCTGCTTCCCCCTCTCTCTCTGCCTGCCTCTCTGCCTACTTGTGATCTCTCTCTCTCTCTCTGTCAAATAAATAAATACATAATCTTAAAAAAAAAATAAAAAGATTTTCTTTTCCAGCAATGAGTACTTTATTGCTCAAACCATTTTGAATTGCCTTTGCATCGTGATAATAGGTTTAGTAGGTAACTTTTAATAGGTTTTCTTACTGCTTTTAAACTCTTACAGTCAATGTAACTCCTTACTAATGCACCCAGGGCACATCTCCACCCTCTGCCACCCTAGCCCTCAGGACACCACTGGTGTGGAGAAAACGTTGAAGGAGAGCAAGGCATCTGGAGAAGGCCAGTAGGAAGGAAGCTTATGGCAGAGAAAATGGAGGCTTGCTAGGGCTTTGCGACTGATTGGACATTCAGGCAGGGAATTGAATGAAGCCTTGCCCAGCATTCTGGACTAGGGGCCTGGACCCATTGGTATGTAGATGAGGACTGATTCCACAAGAATGGTCTGGGAAGGGAGGGTTGCCCAATAGTGCTGAACCTTGATGAGCTCTAACAGGGAGAGGGAAGTATGCTGGCAAATATTATTTCCATTTGCAACTGGAAAACCAAAGCACTGAGCAATTACATCACTTTTCCAAAAGCAACTTAGGAGATACCAGCAAGATTGCCTCATCTTGTGCACCCAATCACTTGGTCAAACTGTATTTTGAGAAAGATCCATCTCTGGGAGATGTTGAAAAGAAACACAAGGTCTACCACTCTGCATTGCAGTGAGGAGTTGCCTATAGATGTTACCAGTGTCTGGAGCAGCTGGAACGTAGAGCTAAAGAGGACATGGTATGAATAGAGCAACACAGGCTTGTTTCTCTCTGAAAATAGGTTTGTTTTATGTGACATGTGGTTTCAGGAAGTTCAGGAAGGCTACCAAAGACGTATAAGAAAGCCCACAGAGCCTGGCATCACCAAAACCAAGAGGAGAGGACCAAGAGGAGAGGAGAGGAGAAAGACCTCTTCTCTGATATTCCTGGCGCCAAAGCCTGGGGTCTTCACATGTGGTAGGGGCTCAATACTTGCAAGATGGCAGGAAATCAGATAGACCAGAAGTTGCACTAGGCTAAGGATCCATCCCCTGTATCTAGATCCAGCTCTAAGGAAGCTAAATGTGCAGCCTTTTTTTTTTTTTTTTTTTAATTTTTTTTCAGTGTTCCAAAATTCATTATTTATGCACCACACCTAGTGATCCATGCAATTCATTCACTCCTTAATACCCACCACCAGGCTCACCCAAACCCCCAACCCTCCCCTCCAAAACCCTCAGTTTGTTTCTCAGAGTTCACAGTCTCTCGTGGCTTGTCTCCCCTTCCAGTTTCCCCCAACTCGCTTCTCTCCATCTCCCTATGTCCTCCGTGTTATTCCTTATGCTCCACAAGTGAAACCATCTGAAAACTGACTCTCTCTGCTTGACTTATTTCACTCAGCATAATCTCTCCCAGTCCTGCCCATGTTGATACAAAAGCTGGGTATTCATCCTTTCTGATGGAGGTGTAATACTCCATTATAAATATATGGGCCATATCTTCCTTATCCTTTTCTCCGTTGAAGGGCAGCTTTGTTCTTTCCACAGTTTTGTGACTGTGGTCATTGCTGCTGTGAACATTGGAGTACAGATGGCCCTTCTTTTCACTACCTCTGTATCTTTGGGGTAAATACCCAGTAGTGCAATTGAAGGGTCATAGGGTAGCTCTATCTTTGATTTCTTAAGGAATCTCCACACTATTTCCAAAAGTAGCTGCACACACTTGCATTCCCACCAACAGTGTAAGAGGGTTCCCCTTTCTTCACATCCTCTCCAACACTTGTTGTTTACTGTCTTGTTGATTTTGGCCATTCTAACTGGTATAAGGTGGTATCTCAGTGTGGTTTTGATTTAAATCTCCCTGATGACTAATGGTGATGAACATTTTTTCATGTGTCTGTTAGCATAAATGTGCAGCCTTAATTGAATAATTTAACTCATGTCAGATTGGGCCACTTCCAGAATAATTAACATTGCCTTCATTCATCAGATTGAATCACAAATTCCCAAAGCAGAGCTGGAAGGGACCTTACACACCATCTTCCTTCTTTGGGCCCTTCAATCTATGGAAGCCCAGGCTAAGAAAAATCCTCCCCTTCCTAAAGGTCACCATTCCATCTTACAGGTCCATTGTCTTTCTTCACGTGTGGAAGAAAATGAAGAAAGCCACTAGACTCTCTGAATACCTTTGTGCACATGTACACACATACACATATACTGAAAATTATAACTGAGACCTAACTCAGAAACCTTACCTATTTTTTCCCATCAATCTCTCTAACCTCTTGTACAGTGTTGATAGGGCCTGTTGCAACAAAGAGATAATTAAAATCTCAGGCACTGTTGACAAGACTAAATCTTGCTAACCACATAAACCCCTTCTATGCAATTAGTGACACTACACTCAGAATAAAGTGAGCATACCACTGGACAATTTGGATGACCAGTTTTTTCTACTCCGGCCTAATGAAATATTCTATGCTACTTGATTCTGCCAAAAGAATACCTTCAGAAAATTCTTTTGCAGAGAGTAACATAAAATACATAGTCAAGCCTTGAATAACACAGGTATGAACTACACGGGTCCACTTACACAGCATTTCTTAATAAATACAGCACATGACTAAATGTGTGTTCTCTTCCTTATGATTTTTTTAATATTTTTTCTCTACCTTACTTTATTGTAAGAATACTGTATATAAAACAAATAGCACACACAATATGTGTTAATCAACTATTTGTGTTATCAGTAAGGATTTTGGTCAATAGCAAGCTACCTGGAGTTTGGGGGAGTCAAGTTACACACAGATATTCTCCTGCATGAGGGGCCAGCCCTCCTCACCCCCACATAAGTCAAGGGTCAATTGCAGTAGAAATTCAAATAAGTTTGATCAATTCCAACTCAACTGCTATGACTTCAGTGAAGACATAGGTTACCAGGTCTCCTCAATTGTCTCTTATTACTACCTATAAGAAATCTGCTGTTCTCTGCATATTCAAGGGAACCCACTATTTACTGTAAATGTTCCAAAGCACTACAAATCATTCCTGAGTTTAAGAGGACCATCTCTAATGCTATGGAAACCACAGAGAAGGTTTATGTAATTTTCATGTCACAAGGCGGCCTTCTGTACTTTCCCTGGAATGACAGTAGCCTTTCTTCTGCAACCTAGTAATTCAGCTACCTAGGACTCTCAAATTCTACCCCATGCCATAGAAGTCTCATACAGACTCATTGTATGATGCTATCTAATGATAGTTTATTTCTTTTGATTTTATCTTCTGGTCCTTGGCACCAGCATGCCTTAAGGAAATAAAAAGATAAAACTTCAAAAGCAACACCTAAAAGAAAAGACAGCACCTGCCAATATAGAGAAGAGTCTGTGGCACGTTCTCAGGTAGGTATGGCAGACCCAGGTGTGTCACACATGGTCATGGAATACCATTTCACTGAGGCCAGGGCCTTGCCCTGACACCTGCTTAGTGCCCAGCAGTTGTCAAATAACCTTTCCACAGCTCCTTAGGAAGGCTGCATAGAATAGTGGAGAATGCATAGGATACAGAGCCAGGGTGCCTTGTTTAAAGTTCTGGATCTGCTATTTATTGCTGTGTGACCTTTTAAGAGTTACTTAATCTCTCTGGGCTCCAGCAACTATAAACCCTGGATGTCTTTGTGGGTAAAGAGTAGGCAATACAACAGCTCACATCCTGGTCTACATTCGGCCACTTGCCAGCTCTCAGTCAATATGGCCTCAAATGCCTTATTATAAAACAAGGAAAATAATATCTTCCCTGTTTGCACAGTGTTGCTGTTATAAGGAAAGGAGAGATGGGCTATAGAAAACCCTGTGAACTACACAATCTTCAAAGATTGAAGGAATACTCTCCTTGGGCCTCCTTACCTTATCCTATTGGGTCCATGGTCAAAGGAATGAGACTGATACAAAGTGAAGGCCAAGCAAAGCTTTATTTCGCACCAAGCATAGAGAATCAAAATGACCGGCCAGAGCCGTCTCTTACAAATAGGTGACCCCTTCCAGCCTCACAGACTAACTTTTATAGAGTAAAAGCCATGTGGTTGAGCCTGGCCACACACAGATGGCCAATTGAATTACAATTCACCCTATAGTAGCTATTTGAACTATCCTATCACTCTGGTCAGAATTGGCTCCCAAAAGGCAGGGCCCACATTCTTGGGTGGTTAGGGAGGTGCTTTCCTGATTGGATATCTCCCCTGGTTTGACTCATCCTTGTATTCCGGGCTCTGTTACCTCCCCCTGACCTGACATGTCCTGGTATATGGGCTCTGTTATCAGGGACAGGTCAGTCATATTTTACTGGTTTCCCAGACTTGTTTCTAAGTAAGTTCCTCGGGGGGCAGGCAATCTAAGTTTACTGTGTAAACAACAAAATGGATCACTCTGGTTAAGTAGGCCCTTACAATCCATTTGCCTGTTAAATTCTCATTTAAAAGTTCAAACCCAGGGCGCCTGGGTGGCTCAGTGGGTTAAAGCCTCTGCCTTGGGCTCAGGTCATGATCCCAGGGTCCTGGGATCGAGCCCCAGATCGGGCTCTCTGCTCCTCGGAGAGCCTGCTTCCTCCTCTCTCTGTCTGCCTCCCTGCCTACCTGTGATCTGTCTCTCTCTCTGTCAAATAAATAAATAAAATCTTAAAAAAAAAAAGGTTCAAACCCCCCCCCCAAAAAATAAAAAATAAAAGGTCAAACCCTTCTAGACCTCTTTCTCCCCAGCACAGAAAGTACCATCCATAGTCCTATGTTCAGTAGTGTGATTCCAGATGGGCCAGACACTCCAGAACACTGGGTCTCTGCTGCCTTACAGTCACAGTGAGAAAACTGACAGCTGGGCAGAAAGCTGATCCTCTCCCCCTTCCCTGCCCTCACACCCTGGGTACATAGGATTGCCTTTGAAATATGAAAAAAGTCAGGAACTTTCAAAGCACAGTAAGTTGGAACATGATTTCTATAAGTTCTTAATCAAGGTTGGCTGACCTTTCTACCCCATGGCAATTCCCTTGCTCATGATCTGATTTTTTTTTTTTTAAGCTTGCCTTTTCCTTTCTCCACACCAGCAGACACCTTTCCTCCTGCTTATGTTTTAAAGAAAAAAAAAAAAAAGAATATTTATATCCACAGACTTAATAAAGTGTTCTACAAAGGTGAAATTACAAATACTATATTTTAGGTTCTCTACTATCTAAGAAAGTAATGGCAGAAGGTGTTTTTATCCCTGTTTTAGAATTAAAAAAATAAAAAGGCAAGAGTCAGAAAGGCCGGGTGATGTGCTCCAAGGCCACATAGATAGTATGTGGCCAAGCCTGGCCCTACATGCCAGCTTGCTGACTCAAAGTCAATGTTCTGACCCTAATACCTTGTGGGTTCCATAAGAAACACAAGATGTACAGCCAGAAGGAACATTCCAGCCACCTATAATAAACAGACAGCCTGAATCCTGAAGTAAACCAGAAAGTTAAAAAAGGAAAAGGTCATTGACTCCAAGAATAACAGGCAGCATTTGGGGGTCATCCAGTCTCCCAGAGTCATGTTCATTGGGCCAAAATCACACTTCAGGGACCTTAGGATTCCTGGATGCCTCTGTCTCTCCTTCCCTCCACAGTGCCTGAATTCCATACATTTTCTTCCAGTGAAAAATGCAAACAAGTGCCTCCATTTTCTTTTTAGAACTAGGAGGTGTGGAGGTAGAAATACTTCAAAGTACCAATGAGAATATTCTGGAAGAAAAAATGCATATAATTTTCTCCACTTTTTGCATTCGTTCCAGCATACAGACAGACAGAGCCAGCTTGGTGCTTGGATTTGTCAGTCAGCTTCCAGCAAGGTTTGCTTTCAGAAATTTCAGGGCAGCAGTTTGGTGCAGTGAAAAGAACCCCAACTCTGTCGCCAGCAGACATGAGCTTCTATCCCAGAATCTGTCACTTAATGGCTATGTGGCCCTGCGATGCATTTATCCTGCCTGGAATCATGGGAGTATCTGTTGGAAAGTTACAGCCAGTATTACAAACTTCTTTTTTTTGTTTTTTTTTTTTTTTTAACGATTTATTTATTTATTTGACAGAGAGAGGGAGAGATCACAATTGGGCAGAGGCATGTGGGGGGGTGGGGGAAGAAGGCTCCTTGCTGTGCAGAGAGCCCAATGTGGGGCTCAATCCCAGAACCCTGAGATCATGCTGAGCCGAACACAGAGGCGTAACCCGCTGAGCTACCCAGGCACCCCCCAGTTTCACAAACTTATGACTCACGGGCTTTACAGTATCCACAGACATAATTTCCTTGACTCCCAAATCTGTTCAATGTACTTTATAAATTCCTTTAGAGGAAGCCTGCCTTCTCCTGTTTGGCACACTCTGTTCACCCCTCTGGTCTTATACTGACCTGCATTAGGGTTTGTGTTCTGTGCCCAGGCCCATGGACCTCTTCTTTAGGAGTCCCATGAGGGTGTAAAGTTTCCTAGCATAGAGCAAACACTGAGGCAACATTCTGAGTGATCTCTGCAACCTGAGAAGTGGCACTCTGCAATTTGAGTTTGAACTTCCAGGCTCTGTTGCTGGTCCCTCCTCTTCTCCCCTTTCCCCATGATAGAGTGCCCAGGGCATAGTCCTTGGGCTTCTCCCCTTTCTTATTCCCATTGACAACCCCATCCAATCTCATGGCTTCAAATATGATCTACATACTGGTGATTCCCAAATGTGTAGATTTTACCCAATGTGTTCCAGAATGGACACATCAGGAACCCAAGTGTCATTTATCTAACTGCATGCATGACTCTCTCCATTTGACTACTGAATGGTGGGATAATCATTCATTTGTTTCTCTAGAACCTTTCTGGTTTGCATTGGACAGTCTTGGATTGTGCCTCTGGTCCCAGAAGCATCCCATCTGATCTAGCGCATGTCCTGGATTTTCCATTTTTTTAATTAAATTTATTTCCTTTTTAAATAGATTTTATTCATTTATTTGAGGGAGAGAGAGCACGAGCATGGGGAGTGATGGAGCGAGAGAGAGAAGCAGGCTTCCAGCTGAGCAAGGAGCTGGAAACTAGACTCGATCCCAGGACCCTGAGGTCATGACCTGAGCTCAAGGCAGATGGTTAACAGAATGAGGCACCCAGGCACCCCAGGATTTTTCATTTTTAATGAAATATTATCATAATTATTTTAATTACAGTGATTTGGGATGGATTTGTGAGGTCTCCACTTTGTACTTCCAACACCTGCCTTGGTCTTGCTTAATAATATGGAAGATGCATGGGCAGTAAACAGAGTTTTCACACTAACATGTGTTTCCATTTAAAATAATGCATCTCTCTTTTCCCAACCATTTCAAGATGAATCCTAATCCCCCCTCTCAAATACAGCATTGAAGACATTTACTGCTTTAAAGAAAGCCTGGACAGAAGAGAAGGCTAACTCAGGGGCACCTGGGTGGCTCAGTCAGTTAAGCATCCAACTCTTGACTTCAGCTCAGCTCATGGTCTCAGGGTTGTAAGATCGAGTTCCATATCCAGCTCTGTGCTGCGTGTGGAGCACCCCCCTCACCTTAATCGAGCAATCAACTAATCAGTCAATGAAGTAAGAGTTGGCTAACTCCTGGTATCAGGTGGCGGTAGGAAAAACATTGGAAGTGCCTACAGCAACCAGACACTTGGTGTACCAGCCAGTGTTGCTCTGGAGGCTTCTGTGGCCTACAAAATGAAGACAGAGCAGCCAGTCAGTGAGGTCAGGGGTCAGCACAGGAATTACAGGTCAGGTGGACATAAAAAATACGCAGGAAATAGAGTGAGCACAGGCTAAGAATTTTTTTTTATTCTAAGAGTAGTCTTAGTAGTTTAGTGAACTTGGTTACAGAGGTCTTGTCTTTTACATGGTGTTAATCTATAACTACCTATTTCTTTATTGTTTGAGAACAGTTTTTGAGTTTTTATTATTTTTTTAGATTTATTTTTATTATTATTTTTAAAATTTCCTTTTTTAGTGTTCCAAGATTCATTGTTTATATGATATTTTAAAATATTTATAAATACTTACAAACAGTAAATGGGAATCATTATAAATTTTTAGAAATATATCTAATATTTGAAAGTAATATTTGTAAGCTTGTATATACATATACAAATTACAACACAGTGTGTGAATAGATGTTAAGATTTTTTGCAAGGCAAAAATATGCTTTCTCTCTTCGATGCATAACCTCAAGCAAATTTAGAAAAGTCTAGGTTTTAAAAAGTGCTTTGTAGGTCGCCTGGGTGGCTCAGTTGGTTGGGCGACTGTCTTCGGCTCAGGTCATGATCCTGCACTTCCAGGATCGAGTCCTGCATTCGGCTCCCAGCTCCTTGGGGAGTCTGCTTCTCCCTCTGACCTTCTCCTCTCTCATGCTCTCTCTCACTCTTTCTCTCTCAAATAAATAAATAAATAATCTTAAAAAAAAAGGCGCTTTGTAAGGTAACCTTAATGTTCTGCACTAATATTGAACATTTTATAAGTAAGTCCTCTAAATTGTTGGTACCCCTTGTTCTGCATCACTTGAAAATTTTTAATAAAATGTTCAATGAATGGAGTATCAAAAATTTCAGCTTTTGCAATATGCTTTTAAAAGTTTCAGTGATGGGGCACCTGAATGGCTCAGTGGGTTAAGCCTCTGCCTTCAACTCAAGTCATGATCTCAGGGTCCTGGGACTGAGTCCCACATCGGGCTCTCTGCTTGGCAGGGAGCCTGCTTTCTCCTCTCTCTCTCTCTCTCTCTCTCTCTGCTTGCCTCTCTGCCTACTTGTGATCTCTCTCTGACAAATAAATAAAATCTAGAAAAAAAAAGTTTCAGTGATAAAAACTAATGCTTAATGGCAGAAATTTCATGAACTATATTCTATTAAAAACAAGGAAGGAAGGAATTGAAAAAATTTAATAGTCAGAATTCACATGGGAAATAATATTTAGCTTTGAGATTCCCTAACTGAGCTTTTGGATATCCTGATGTATAGCAATGCTCTTTTCATGGAGCTTCTATTTTTTTTTTTCCATTTTATTTATTTTTTCAGCGTAACAGTATTCATTGTTTTTGCACAACACCCAGTGCTCCATGCAAAACGTGCCCTCCCTATTACCCACCACCTGTTCCCCCAAACTCCCACCCCTGACCCTTCAAAACCCTCAGGTTGTTTTTCAGAGTCCATAGTCTCTATGGAGCTTCTATTTTTAATTGGATAATTTTATATTCTATATTGAAATGAAACAGAATTTTGAAAATACACAAATTTTCACCATTTACATTTGGAAAAACATTGAAAATAATCATAACTTATTTGATGAATTTTATCTTATAAAATATTTATTGAATAAACACGAAACTTATGAAAATATTATAGCTGTTATGTTTACAAATTTCAATACAGGAAAATTAGAATTGAGACTATTGTTCACTCTAGAGGACTTACTATAAGCTCACTAGGTATCCAGACATCTATAAAGAGCACTGATTTAAAATATGTTGGCCTACAGACGAAAATCAATAGAGAATATCAGTAATTTCAAAATTGTAATCATAGAATGTAACCACTTTCTCAAGCAAAAACTAAGCAAGTTTGTTGCCAGAAGATTTGCCTTGACAGATATGATAAAAGAAGTTATTTAGAGAGAAGGAAAATCATATAGATCAGAAATTCAGATCTGCATAAAGAGCATCAGTAAAAGAATAAGTGAAGGTAAAATAAAACTTCTCTTTGTCTTATTTTTAATTGTTCTAATTATTACAGTTTGTTCAAAACATTAAGAGCAACAATGTGCTTGATTATTTAGGCATATGTATATGAAATGAATGGCAGCAATGATAAATGGGACAGGAAGGAAGAATTAGGATTACTTTGTTTTAATGCACTGTAAGGTACTCACACCACCTGTGAAGCAGTAAAGCGTGAGTTTAACGTGGACTTGGATTAGTTGTAAGTGTATATTGCGAACCCTAGGGCAATCACAAAAAAAAGTTAGGAAAAATGTATAGCTTATATGCTAAGAAAGGAGAAAAATGAAATCATAAAACACTCAACAAAACCCACAAAAGGCAGAAAAGAGAGCAGAAGACAAAAGTAGGAACAAAGAACAAGGACAACAAATAGAAAACAGTAAGGAATGTGGCAAATATTAATCCAACTATGTCACTTGCAACAGTGCAACTGTACCAGCTAAAAGACAGAGATTGTCATAATGCATCAAAATACAAGACCCAACTACATGCTGTCTACAAGAAACCCACTCTAAGTATAAGGACACATATAGATAAAAAGTAAATGAATGGAGAGATATGCTAGGATAACACTAATCAAAAGAAAGCAGGAGTAGTTATACTAATTTCAGACAGACTTTAGGGAAAGGAGCATTATCGGGGATAAAGATGGTAATTACATAATTATGAAAGGGTCCATTCTCCAAGAATACCTAATAATCCTTAACACATTTTTTCCTAACAAAAGAGCACCAAGCTTATGAGCCAAAACCTGATAGAATTGCAAGGAGAAATAGATGAATCCACTATTCTAACTGAAATCTTCAACAACCCTCTCTCAGAACTGGACAGATCCAGCAGCCAGAAAATCACTACAGACAGAACTCAACACCACTGCCAATGAACTGTACACAATGGACATCCATAGACTATGTCATCCAACAACAGCAGAAGACACATTCTTCTCAAGCTCACGTGGAATATGACCAACACAGACCGCACTCTGGGCCATGAAATATATCTTAACAAATAAATTTAAAAGAACAGAAATCATATAACGTCTGTTCTCATACCATAAGGAAACTCAACTAGAAATTCATAACAGAAAAATAGTTGGAAAACCCCCAAATATACTTCTGAATAACACACTCAGAACATCCAATATGATATTAAAGGAGAACAAGGGTGGGTGACTGATATACTAAACTTCAAGTCTCACTGTAAATCTACAGTAATTAAGGTATTATGCTATTGTTGAAAGAATAAACAAATAGATCATTGGAACAGAATAGAGAACCCAGCAAAATACCTCTATAAATAGAGTCAACTGATCTTTTTTTTAAAAAGGATAAAAGCAATACAAAGAAGCGAAGACAGTTTGTTCATGAAATGATGCTAGAACAATTGGACAGCCACATAAAAACAAAAATGAATGTCGATATAGATTTTACATCATTCACAAAAATTAACACAGAATGCATCACAAACTGAAATGTAACAGGCCAAAGTATAAGGCTTCTAGAAGATAACATAGGAGAAAACCTAGATGACCTGGGGTGTGGTTTTGCCTTTATAGATACAACACCAAAGATAGGATCCATGAAATGCATAACTGAGAAGTTGTATTTCATCAAATTTAAAATTTATGCTCTGCAAAAGACCTATCAAAAGAATAAGAAGACAAGCCACAGATGGGAGAAAATATTTGCAAAGGATACATCTGATAGAGGTCTGTTATCCAAAGCATACAAAGAATTCTTAAAACTCAACAACAAGAAAACAACATCAGCCTTAAAAAATGGGTCAAAGACCTTCACAGGCACCTCACACCCAAGAAGATATACAGGTAACAAGCATATGGAAAAAATGCTCTACACCATAAGTTATCAGGGAAATGAAAATTAAAACAACAATGAGATACCATTGCAAACCTGTCTGAATGGCCGATAATGGAGCACTGACAACACCGAGGGCGGACCAGAGTGTGGAACAACAGGGACTCTCACTCGCTGCTGGTGGAAATGTACAATCACTTTGGAAGACAGCTTGGCATTTTCTTACAAAAGTAAATATGCTCTTGCCATCCAGTCCAGCAGTTGAGTTCCTTGGTATCTACCCTAAGGAGTTAAAAACTTATGTCCATACAAAAGCCTGCTCAGAGAGGTTTACCGCACTTCACCTCTGTTCACAATTGCCCAAACTCAGAAGCAAATAAAACGTCCAGGAGATGAATGGACCAACTGTAGTATCCAGACAATGGGATATTATTGAGCATTAGGTGCATATTACTAAGTCACTGAAGCCAATCTGAAAAGACTACTCACTAGGATGATTAACTCCTCCTTCATCTGCCCCAAGCTATTCTCAAGCCTGAGTGAAATATTTTTTTTAAAAAGTAGTAGAATTTGAATGTTACCACTTTGCAATACCTAAGGGATTAATAAATGTAAGCATTGAATATCAACAGGTGCTTAAGCCACACTGAAATAGCAACATCTAGACATTTTGCTTCCTGATGGAAGAACACGATGCCGTTTGAAAGGTATCTGACAGGGGCACCTGGGTGTCTCAGTGGGTTAAGGCCTCTTGCTTCGGCTCAGGTCATGGTCTCAGGGTCCTGGGATTGACCCCGCGTTGGGCTCTCTGCTTAGCGGGGAGCCTGCTTCCGCCTCCACCCCCACTGCCTGCCTCTCTGCTTACTTGTGATCTCTGCCAAATAAATAAAAATCTTTAAAAAAAATAAGTATAATAAAAGGTATCTGACAAAAATAAAACCTGAATCTGAGTAGGCCTCTAAGGCTAATTAATAATGTATAGGAAGTACTGGGGCCGAGAGACATGTTGGAGAGTTCCAAAAGATATGGTCAGCAAATCCAGAATGTGGAAGTCTCCACAACGTGAGCAACAGTAATCTGGATTTTTCCACAAATAAACTAAAGAGTAAAAAAAAAAAAAACAAAAACTAAGGGGAGAGGGAAGAGCTTACAGATTAAAACAGACTAAAAGATGCCTCAACCAGTTGAACGTGTGTCCCTTATTTGGATCCTGCTTTTTTTTTTTAAAAAAAAAAAGACTAAAATATGACATCTAGGGGAGAAATAGAAGGATAAATATTGGTTGGGTGTGTGATGATATTAGCATGTTATTATTAATTGTGTGGGGCATAATGGTATTGCAATTGTGTTTTTTAAGTGTCTGCTCAACGAACTCCAGTACCTTCTCCTCTTCCTCAGGATTAAGAGCTACAGTTCTTACAATAGCTGTGTGGTAAAACCTATACAGACTGGCTCTTTTCCCTGTCGCTTTATCTCTTATTGCTCTTCCTCTTAGCTAGTAGGTAATTAGGAGTGAGAGAGGGTTCCTGTGGGTGGTAGAAGCCAGAGTACTAGACAGTATTAACCAGAACAAACTAGAAGTCATCTCAAACTGAATAGTCCTAATATCCTAACATGTCTAAGCTACTCTTCAACTTCCAATACAGAAGCATTTATAAACCCTTTTCCTAAAATAAAATCATAATTTAGATTTAAGTTGTATTTGAAATAAAGAGTAAATAAGACATCAAGAGGAAGACATGCCTGAGTATATTAAAGGGAGGGATAAATTGCAGGAGCTCCAGATTATAAACAAACTAAGGCTCCTCCCTAGCAAATGCACAGCCATCACTCCCCCTCCCCACAGTGACACACCGTCTCCCTCCCCTCTCCCACAATAAAGTGCATAGCCCTTGATTTATCCACGGGTGAACAACACATGACAGCTGTAGGTACAGGTCAGGTCGGTGCAGCCCTCCCCTCCCAAGTCAGCGCTAGGAAGACCACATATTCCTCTACTCCAGCCTGAAAGCTGCCTGTTGAACTCTCAGAACGGCTCAACATAATTGTGAAACTAAGCAACCTGGCCCTTGTCCACAGAGCAAATACAAGAGTGACCGCACCTCCCCCAAGGTGGCCAGGCACAGACACCACTCGCGAGGGCAGGCACACCGCTGGCTAGGGCAGCCTGCGTGACCTGGTAGGAACTCTTAATTATACTTGACACACACGGTTGCAAATAGGGACGGGGAAGTCACAAGGAAAGCACTGTTGTACCCGTAAGCCTTCTCTAAACAGCCAACCAGAAAGACAAGTCCAGGAACTGGCTGTGGACGCCCATTGACGCAAAACCCGGGAGCCACGATATAAAGTAACAGGCAACATTGTGGCCACGTTAGCAGTAAGACGCTGTGGGGAGTGTGGTGTGGCCATCGGCACAATGCATGTGTGTGTGGGTGTGTGTACGCACAGTGAGTCTTCTCGAATCCCACAGCTCTTGTTCCGGATCCTAATTTAGTGGTGTTATGTTTCCAGGGGGTTTTGCATGGGCCTGAGGTCACAAACAAAGGGCAGCTCCTCCTCTCCCCTGCCTTACCCCACCCCCACTCCAGCCGGATCACCTGATGGATGAAGGATTCCTCTAGTTACTGCAAAGCAAGCTCTGCTCCCAGCTGAGCTCTGAGCCCAGAAGTCATCAGTTCTCTGATACCATTCACCTTGGGCTCCAGTGCTGGGAGTTCAAAACCTCGTCGGATCTCAGCACAACTACACAGGGAGAGCAGGTTCTCTTCACCTCTTCCTGCAATTGAGGTTGCGGTCCAAGATCCCAACATCCAAAGAAGAGACGCTCTCTGCCAGGTAAGGAAGTTCAAGAGCAACAGGGCCTGAAGCAGACTCCCTGGGTTCGAATCCCAGCTTTGCCAATTCCCAGCTCTGTGGTCTGGGGAAGTTCATCCCCATACTTCTATTTCTTAATGGTCAAATGGGGTCAAAGGAGCATGTTCTTCAGAATGTCCTAAAAAGGATTTAATTAGCTAATATACTTGAGAGTCTTAGAACAGTACCAGGCACAAAAGTGAGACTTATTTATGATTCTGTAAATAAGACAATTAAGGTAAATAAGTAAGGAGTAAGTAGAAAATACCTTGGGGAAAAACTCATGTGATGGAAATAATACATGAATTGGCCTTGGGGATTGTGGCTGGCATCTCCTTGCTCTACCACAAACTAGCATATATCTTAGATAAATCACTTAGAATCTTTAGAGCTTATTTTCTGGCAATACCAATCTCTTCCCGGGATTGCTGTGGAAGCCTAGGAGACGTTCAAGACAGTAACACTTTGTAAATACGTATTCTACAAATGCCGGGGATAAGCCTTTTGCATTCTTTCTCTTGCAACGGCTCTATTGACACAGAATTCACATACCATACAACTCACCCATTTAAAGTGTGCAATCAGAGTTTTTTTGTATTTTCACAGTTTTGCAACCATCACTATAATCAACGGTAGAACATTTTTAACATCCCCCACAAGAAATCCCATCTGTTTTAACAGTCACCCCCCCCCCCCACCATTACTCACTCTCCGTCCCCCAGAGCTAGGTAACTGCTAATCTACTTTCTGTCTACATAAATTTGCCTACTATTGACAATTCATAGAAATTGAGTAATATAATGTATGGTGTTTTGTGTTAGGGTTCTTGGACTTGACATAATGTTTTCAAGGTTCATCCAAGTGGTATTAGTACTTTATTTCTTTATATGGGTGAATAATACTCTATTACATAGATATATAACATTTTATTATCCTCAGTTGACCATTATGGTCATTATCAAATGACCATTTGGGTTGTTTCTACTTTTTGGCTATTATGACTAATGCTGCTCTGAACATTCATGTACGGATTTTTGTGTGGACCTATATTTTTAGTTCTCCTGGGCATGTATCTAGAAGTGAAATTGCTGGGTTATATGGCTAATTTGATACTTAACTTTTGAGGAACAGCTAAATGTTTCCCAAAGAGCCTGCTCCAGCAGTCCTCCCAGTTTCTGTACATCCCTGTCAATACTTGTTACTATGTCTTTTTTTTTTTTATAGCCATCTTAGTAGATGTGATGAAATGGTATCTCACCATGGCTTTGACTTGCATTTCCCTGATGGCTAACGGTGTTGAGCATCTTTTAATGTGCTTCTTGGCCATTTGTGTATCTTCTTTAGAGAAATGTCTATTCAGATCCTTTGCTCTTTTTTAATTGGGTTACTTGTCTTCCTATTATTGAATGGTTTGTGTTCTTTATATATTCTAGACACAAATCCCTTACTCCAATATTCCTTATTCCCACCACCTCCTTTGTACCATTGTTGGCAAATATATTACACTTCTGTATGTGATAGATCCACAGTACAATTAAATACATATCACTTTGTATGGTTGCTTTTTAAATCCACTAATACAAGAAAGAAGAAATGTGCATTCATCCTGTTTTTTTATAATAACATAATAACCTTTACCAGTGTTCTTTGTTTTTGTCTGTATGGCTTTAAATTACTATCTATATGGTTTGAAGAACTTCCTTTAGTATTTCTTACAGGGTATGTTGGCTGGCAAAAAATTCTTTATCTTTGTTTATCTGGGAATATCTTTATATCATTTTCATTTTTGAAAGATGGTTTCACTAAATATAAGATTCTTGGTTGACAAGTTTTCTTGGTTGTGTGATTACTTTTCAAATTTTGACTAGGACCTCCAACTGCATTCTGGCCTCCATTGTTTCTGGTCAAAACTTTGAGGTGAGATGTTACTCTTATTGCAACTCCTTTGTATGTCATTTGTCATCCTTCTCTTGCCACGTTCAAGATATTCTCTTTGTCTTTGGCTTTCAATATTTTTACTATATCATGTCCTCTTGTGGATCACTTTGCATTTATCTACTTAGATTTTGTTGAGCTTCTTGTATGTACATTGTTTTCTCATCAGTTTTCTTTCTCTCTTCTCAGTTGGGGACTTTCATTATGTGTGTGCTGATGTGTTTACCAGTTTTCTTCATTCTCTCATTTTTCTCTCTGTTGGTTCCATGATTTTTGTCTTCAATCTTGTTAATTTTTTCTTCCTTCGATTCAGCTTTACTGTTGAACCCCTGTAGTGCCAATTTCCAGAAACTTTAAAGAGTTGTTTTTAAGTAATCTTCACAAGGTGTGGTTGTTTCATTGGGAGGTAAGTCTGCAGAGCTCCTCATGCTGTCATTGCAGAAGTGGAAGTCCCTCCTGTGTTCTTTATTGTTCACCCCTCAAAGGCATTAAATTTGAAAACCTTTTTCTTTTCATTAGCCCACTTCACTGTTAAAAAACACCATATGAGGGTGCCTGGGTGGCTCAATCAGTTAGGCATCTTGGTTTCAGCTCAGGGTTGTGATCCTGATCTCAGGGTTGTGGGATCGAGCCCCTCGTTGGGCTCCACGCTCAGCAGAGAGTCTGCTTGGGATTCTCTCTCTTCCTCTGCCCCTCCCCTATACACTCTCTCTCTTTCTCTCTCACTCTAAAATAAATTAATAAATCTTAAAAAAAAAAAAAAAAAAACACTGTATCTTACACTGAAGTACCGCTCAAGCCCTTACTAGTTGGTAAGTCTTGTAAGCCGTTCTTGCCTCATCCTTCTGCACCATTATTCACTCCCTCCTGGAGACTTTCTTCTCCCCTGGTTCCACTATTCAGGTTACCCCGAACCATAAAATGGCTAGGTCTCCTGAAGAAGGTCCTTTCCTTCAATCTACTTTTAAATGCTGGTCCAATGGGTGGAGGGTGTTTACACTGTCTCTCTTCCCTTAGTACCTGGACGCCCTGGCAGCCTCATCTATGCTGATGGCTTATACTCTCATTCATATCTTCTAACCACCAGTTCATGTCTCCAGCCAAAACCTCCCCTTGAATACCAGTACCCAATTGCCTACTGGACATTTCTGTTGTGACCCACAGACACCTCAAATTTACTAAATACAACTAAGATTGGACTTCCCCTTTTCTCCAAAGCTTGTTTCTCTTTTCTCTTATATTTCATATTCTGGTTAATTATAACCAACTGTCTAGTCACTTAAACCAGGAAGCTGGGACCTTTCCTCAGGTCCTTCTCTCTTCTCACATTCTACTATCCTGAGAGCTGGGCTTTTTCCACTAAAGTCTCTGCCTTAACTCAAGCTTTCATTGTTTGCCAACCAGCCTAGCATAACCTTCCATTCTTCCCCACTGCCAGTCCATTCTCTGCATGGCAACCAAGGTGATCTTCCTAAATCACAAATTTGATTATGTGATTCCTTGCCAAAACATTTTTGTTACCACTGCTATTGTCTACAATCATGTTCCCTAATTGCAGTGATCTAAGTACGGCCTTCACAATTTTTTACCATAACTACCATTGCTGTCATCATATATTTATCTACATGGCATAGTTATCATTATTTGTTTACCTAGATTTATTTCAAGAGGAAATTTGATCTCTATATTCAAAAGATCAGTATCATTGATCATAAGGAAGAGAATTAGAAAAATAAATCTATAGCTATTAAAACAAAAAATACTTAAAGTAGCCTTTAAACCTTCTTGTTTCACAGCATTAATACACTTACCACTGAGAAACCCAGTCTTAGAGCAAAATCATTGTCACCATACAGAAGACTTTCAAACCTCAGATAAGGGTAAAGCAGAAGATGGCTTATTCCAAGGGATGAATATCCTTGTGGTTTTTGTTTCTTCAGTATCTACAGTGCCAACCCAGTCCAATGAGAAAGGGTAACCAACATTAGATAAGTTGCATCAAAGCAAGGACCATGTCTCTTTCATTTGCCACCTGTCATTCATAGTCCATAGTCCTAGAGTGTGGGAGGTGCTTATTGAATATTTCCTAAATAGATGTACCTTAAAATGTACCTTAAAAAAACCCACTGTAATTGCAAAGAGATTTCTCTGACAAATTCATATTTTATCAAAACAAGTAACTTGATACTTTGCTAAATAAACAAGGAGAACATAGTGTGAATAATATGTTGCCATTTGCATCACACATGCACACACATGTGTGCACATGCATGCACGCACATATGAATGACTACAATGACTACCTTTTAAAGATAGAGTTGGTTCCAACTAGAAAAATTGAAAAAATAGAGAATGAAAATTTTTTTCACTATATTCCACTTGATAGCACTTGAATTTTATTCTATAGGTATGTGTATTACTTTAAGAAAATGTTTTTAAGCCACATGCAAAATGTAGGAATCCAAACCAAGAGGAAATTTTTTAAAAGTCATACCACATGTACCTCTATATCAGGATGGTTAAAAATTACACTAACCTGCATCTTGCAATCAAACAAAAAATGAAAAGCAAGCATGACTAAAGAAGAAATTTCAACCTATGAGAATGAAGCAGATATAGTGAAGAATAAATAGCCAGCCACTTTAAATGCAACCAGGTGTCTAGGTCTAAAAAATCTGTAATTTTACAGAAGTCAGTTTCTTTGCCAATTATGAATAAGGAAACCAGGAATGGACCAACAGATAAATGTTACTCTTGTTTCCAAACATGGCGAAAGGGAAACTTTTTGAAATATTTGATCAATAAATATGACACAAATCACAGTAAAACTTCTAGAACACGTGGATCTAAGAAAAAGAAATCAGGGGCACCTGGGTAGCTCAGTGGGTTAAAGCCTCTGCCTTCGGCTCAGGTGATGATCCCAAGGTCCTGGGATTGAGCCCCACATTGGGCTCTCTGCTCAGCAGGGAGCCTGCTTCCTCCTCTCTCTCTCTCTGCTTGCCTCTCTGCCTACTTGTGATCTCAGTCTGTCAAATAAGTAAATAAAATCTTAAAAAGAGAGAGAGAGAGAGAGAGAGACAGGAAGGCAGGAGATATCTAGTGGGAATGGAAAAAGGAAGGAAGGAAGGGGCTAGGAAAGAAACAATTATTTGAGTTTTAATTAAAATCCATCTGTGGGCCTTGTGTATGACAGTCCGCAGTAATATAAGGCACATTCCAGAAGAAGTGAACGCTACTCAGAGATGAGATCATCAAATACGGGATAAGGAAGACTATGAAGGGGACGCATATATGGAGGGAAATTGTGTAGATAAAACTAAAGGGTCAAAGCAGTTCAGAGAGAGATCAATGTAGACCATCAACATCAGGAAAGGTTTCATGGAGGTCCAGACATGAGCTGGACCTAAGGGGTGGTTAATATTCTTAACAGAAAGTTTCCAAATTTGGGAAGACTCTGGTATGTACAGTCATAGTTTTGACTGAGTGGCTTATCTTTATTTATAACCCCCTAAATTGATGTAGAAATAGCACATAAATAAAAATGTCTCCATATAGCTACCATCAAAACAATGGAACTGAACGATATAAAAGTGGTTTGCCAACATGTGGTGTTCCTGATGTTCTCAAGTTCCTGAGCAAAAATAGGGGTTCAATCTCTCAGAGAGACCTGGCTTACCAATTTCCTGACTTGGAACAAACCCCACACATTGGGATATTAAGGGTCTGAGAAGTTGTGCTGATAAGAAATTATTCAGCTCTGTTTACTTTAGAATTCCCAAGCTCACCTGACCATGGAATGTTCTTTTTCACAGCATAGACATGTCAAGGAACTGAACTCCGTGGGACACAGACTGGAAATAATAGTCCACTACAGCAATAAACCAACCATCTAATTTTTGAAATGGGCCAAAGACCTTCACAGACATCTCATCACAGAAGACATATGGATGGCAAGTGAACATAAAGATGCTCCACATTGTATGGCATTGGGGAAATGCAAATTTTTTTGAAGATTTTATTATTTATGACAGAGAAGATAACAAGAAATGGAACACAAGCACAGGGGAGCTGGAGAGGGAGAAGCAGGCCCCCCACTGAGCAGGGAGCCCCACATGCAAATTAAACGAGTTGGCACTACACACCTATCAGAATGGCCCAGACCCAAAACACCGACAACACCGAATACTGGTGATGTGGAGCTACAGGAATTCTTGTTCTTCACTGAGGGGGGAGGGGGTGGCCACTTCAGAAGACAGTTTCTTACAAAACTAAATGAGATTGTACTCCATGGTATTGACCCAACTTGTGGAAAACTTATCTCCACACAGATACCTGCATATAGATGTTTACAGCAGCTTTATTCAGTTGCCAGAACTCGGAAGAAGCCAAATGAGTGTAGCGAATGGATAAATAAACTGTTGTATATACAGACAATAGAATACTATTCAACTCTAAAATAGAATGCATTAAGAAGCTATAGAGAGATATGAAGGAAACTGAAATGTGTATTACCAAGCGAAAGACGCTATTCTGAAAAGGCTGCATACTGTGGGATTGCAACTATATATGTGACATTCTAGAAAAGGCAAATCTGTGGAGATGGTAAAATGATCAGTGGTTGCCAGAGGCTGTGAGGGCAGGAAGGTGAATAGGGGAAGCACAGAGGACATTTAGGGCAATGAAACTCTTTGAGTAACATTGTAATGGTGGATACGTGTCATAAATTTGTCCACACCCATAGAACGTATGACACCAAGAAAGAACCTTGATGTCAACTATGTACTTTGGGTGACAATGATGGGTCAATGCAGATTCATTGACTGTAGCAAACGTACTTCACTCTGTTGAGGGATGGTGATAATAGGGAAGTTGTGCGTGTGCTGAGGACAGGGGGTCTCTGGAGAAATTTCTGTATTTTTGCTGCAGTGTTGCTGTGAACCTTGAAATGTTCTAAAAAATAAAGTCTATTTAAAAAAAATGTAATCAGGGGTGCCTGGGTGGCTCAGTGGTTTAAGCTTCTGCCTTTGGCTCAGGTCATCATCTTGGGTTCCTGGGATCAAGCCCCTCATTGGGCTCTCTGCTCAACAGGGAGCCTCCTTCCTCCCTCTCTGCCTCTCTGCCTACTTGTGATCTCTGTCAAATAAATAAATAAAATCTTTAAAATAAAAAAAAATTTAAAAAATGTAATTCAGTGAGGAAGGCATTGCATTCCCATGAAATCTGCTCCACACACACACATTTTTTGTTTCGTTTTATTTTTTTGGTTGGGTTTTTTTGTTTTTTTTTTTTTTGTTTGTTTGTTTGTTTGTTTGTTTTTGCTACTTTACCTGTCTAGTACAAACCTTCATTTAGAACAAACAAAACAAAACAAAAAAGAAAAAATTGGTATTGAGAGTTATTCTGTGGCTGTTTTAATGGCCCAGTGAATGGTGAAACCCAGATCTGCTCAAAGGTAGTCTTATGCTTGTTCTACAAAGTTCTATCTTATGGAAGCAACCTTATCTACATCCTGAAACCTTCAGAAAGACTGATGAACAGATTGGAACAATGCCACAACTGATCTTGAGAGGAAAAAAATAGAAGCCCAAAGTTCAACCTACTCAAGTGTGGCCAAATATGTTTTTTAAATGATGAAAGGAAAATGCCTTATGGTTGCAAAAATGTCAAAATTGTTCAAAGACATAGAGATGGTTCCAAAAGGAATTTACAATCACTAACCAATTCTATAATGATTTCTAGTCTACTTCTTAACCCTGTAAATCTGTGGTTTCTCATTAAGGATTAAGACACTTCCACCTAATTCTCACCTTGAAATAAGAGACATTAAAAAAATGTGGCTGAACTCTGTGACTGGAGGAAGATCCAGCTTGGTCAAACATATATAAGACACACATCTCCCGTATTTCATCTCTTCTTGTGTTGAAGTCCTTGCATTTCCTACTGCCTGTCACCTACCAAGCCTTGTCAATGTGTGTCTCTGATCATCTGATCAAAAAAAATTTTTTTTTAAGTAAGCTCTGCGCCCAAGGTGGTCTTGAACTCACAACCCTGAGATCAAGAGTTGCATACTATACCGACTCAGCCAGCTGGGTGCCTCTGTCTTTGACCATATTTAAGTCTGATTCCTTTGTTAACGTTGTTAATTGTTTTAAATATTCTTGTTTCACCCCCTTTATTCAATTGTCCTGTTATGTGAAGTTCTGGGGAAGGAAGCTATCCCTGTTATTTATTAAATCCGATGACTTGGAGTTTTGCTGTTGTAATTTCTCAAGGGTTTTACAGTTTAGAATTGGGGGTCATCTTCACAATAGTGGGGTTTAGTATTCTCCATGCGTGGGACAAGGGCAAGTGCCTCCAGAGGAGTTTACCAGTGCAGGGCCCCTCTCCAAACTCCAAAACAAAGTATCCATTTTATTTTATTATTTATTTTAAAGATTTTATTTATTAATTTTTTAAAGATTTTATTTATTCATTTGACAGACATAGATCACAAGTAGGCAGAGAGGCAGACAGGGAGAAAGAAAGGGAAGCAGGTTCCCCACTGAGCAGAGAACCCGACCCGATGTGGGGCTCAATCCCAGGACCCCGAGATCATGACCTGAGCTGAAGGCAGAGGCCTCAACCCACTGAGCCACCCAGGTGCCCCCAAAGTATCCATTTTAAACTCAATTCCATTTGAGAAGGAGGCCTGAGGTTACAAATTTGCATGGGCTTTATGGCTAGTCAGCTTTTTTTGTCATTGGCCCATGTAAATGGTGGATTTTTATCTGGTCCACTTCTTACTGAAGATTCAATCTCTTGGAGAGTGTTTTATGTGGAATTGCCGAAAGTCTCATCTCCTGTCTCACTTGGGTGTTAAAAATCCAATGCCTTATATTCCTGAAGCTGACACCCATCCCCAGAGCTGTTAAGAGCCACTTATATCTTTGTAACTTTCTTCTTTGGCTGTGTCGCCCCTCCTTTCTTTTGGGCACAGATGTGCGTTTGAATGAGGTTGGTTATAAGTTATTAGTGTTTCCCGAAGATCACCGCTAGAGGATTTTGGGGTTCCTTATTCCATATGCCGCCAGGTTCAAACACCCTTTGGCCTTCACTGGGTGACTTCTGTCAGGGACCGAGGGTGAAGCCCAGGTTGGTTGGATTTTGGTGTAACCCTTGCTTGGCAATTCTGTGAGAACATATAAAAGCAAGTTCAAAGTTTTCCAAGGAACTGGGAGAAGCTGGTGTGTGTTCTTTTCTAGGAACTTCTCTTATATGTCATAATAAAAAGCATGTTAATGAAGGAAGCAGCAAACAGTGAAGGGAGAGATTTTTGTTTAAATTTGAGATCCTTAAAAAAACACTTCTCTGTGCAGCAACCCTCAGTGTCAACAAATAACATGTGTTGAGTACCTCACACCAGCCTCTGAAGCAGCACAGATGAATCACAAGGATTCTTGTTGGTTTAAGGAACTTACAAAAAAAAAAAAAAACAAAAAGATTTATTTATTTATTTTAGGGGTGGAGCTAGTGGGTGTTGGGGGGAGGGACTGAGGGAGAGAGAATCCTCAGGCAGATTCCTTGCTGAGCATAGAGCCCGATGCAGGGCTCAATCCCAAGACCCTGGGATTATGACCTGAGCTGAAATTAAGAGTCAGCCATCTAAATTAAGACTGAGCCACCCAGGCTTACTCTAACACAGCAGTTTATATGATATTGTATGTACGCACATGCACACATGTACCTACCGATAATGATGGGGGGCTGTGGGGGGCGTGTGCAGTGAGTGCATCTGTGCCCATTTTATTAGGCTTGGAGCAGAATTTTACTGTTTTGTATTTTCAGAGTTCCCGTTGGCTGAGTCTTGGCTTTTATGATATAGTTTTGTTTACTGCCACAATTTATTTCATTCCAAACCTTTGGTCAGGAAGACGACCTCCAATTATCCCGCTTTTCCCATGGAAGAGCGCTGTTTTACCCTGGACCACATGTTGCTCCAGTTCTCTGGAATGCATTTTGGATAAAAGCAAACACTGTCTGCATATCAGAATATTATTGTAGCTAATTAATTATACTACGAGACAATCAATCCAGGAGAAAATATTACTGTGCTACCATGTGCCTAGTACCACACTTTTTTAGTACTAGCTTTTTGAGATATTCCAAAAGACATAAAACATGGGCTTCTAACACTCAAGGGGCCAACGGGTATTTTATTTTATTATTTAAAGATTTATTTATTTGAGAGAGAGAGAGAAAGAACACTCGTGTGTAATAGAGGAAGGGTGCGGGGAAGAGAGGGAATCCCAACCTCAGAACGTGGGGCTCGATCTCACACGCCGTGAGATCATGGCCTATGCAGAAACCGTGAGTCAGATGCTTAACTGACTGAGCCACCGAGGCGCCCCAGAGCCTACAAGTGTTTTAAAACTTTATGTAAATGCAGCTTATAATCAAGTACCCAATCAAAAACCATTTAAAAGACATGCTAAAGTCACTTAAGACATATTTAAGTCAATTTAAATGTAATTTTTTAATATGTGGAAGAATCTAGTTAGTTAATATTTGTGCAAAAAGTTAGAATAGGATGGGGGGAAATCTGTGTTTTTTTAAACCCTAAAGAGGGTAAGGTAGACTGGAAGGAGTGGGGTGGGATTGTGCAAGAGAGGTGGGAAATGCATTTTCAATTATTGTGCCTTTTTGGGGTAACCTCGGTTAGGGACTATTTTTATTGATTGTGGTTGGAAATTTCCACTCAGGGATTTCTTCTAGGAAACCAGCAGGAAACAACAGAAACCCAAATAGATCCTTTCCTTAAGAAAATTCTAAAGAGGGGAGCCTGGGTGGCTCAGTGGGTTAAAGCCTCTGCCTTCAGCTCAGGTCATGGTCTCAGGGTCCTGGGATCGAGCCCCACATCAGACTCTGCTCGGCGAGGAGCCTGCTTCCTCCTCTCTCCCTGCCTGCCTCTCTGACTACTTGTAATCTCTGTCTATCAAATACATAAATAAAATCTTAAAAAAAAAGAAAAAAAAAAGAAAATTCTAAAAAATGCAAATTGTAGCTCCTTCTAAATCATCCATTCCTGGGTCTGTGTTAACCATTATTCTTTACATGCAATAAATAATTAAGCTAATGATGAGCATTAGATCATGAGAAGTAATCCTGAATTTCTAAGATGTTATAAACCCAGTGTAGTGTTCTTGAAGAGTATATTCTCAGAAATTTTTATCTTCTCAAAATTTCTTAAAAGTGAGAGAAAATTGCAGAAATACTTAGCAGCAAATTGAATTATGCCCATTATTTTTATACAGTCTTAAAAAAGAGTAAATTTAGACTCACTAAGTCTATACAAGCAGAAAACACCAATTTTATAGGTGTATAAGTTTTAAGTTCTTGGTGGGAGAATACAGCATTGAATGAGTCAAAGACTATTGCTCTATTTGCAAATCTTCAAACTGACAGAACCTTCTGGAAAGATTTATGACAGGTTTGTCTTTTTAAAAAGCGATGTTTCTATAAATCTTACCAAACTGCTATGAATAAGGTTGTAAATCACTTCACTGACTTGAGTAATGGGACTTGTATTTCATGAAACAAGTCCAAGAAACCCAGAGGCTTTTATTGATATTGCATCTTCTATAATATTTAATACCTATCTGCCCTTGAAATGATGAATTTTGATAATGACTGAAAATATTTTTTACCATAATTTTTGCTGAAAGGAAAAACAAATAGAAATCAATGGTATTAGGTCCGATTTTTTTTAATTAGTAGTTTTTAATTTTTTAAAATTTATTTATACATTTTTTTTCAGCAAAACAGTATTCATTGTTTTTGCATAACACCCAGTGCTCCATGCAATACGTGCCCTCCCTACTACCCACCACCTGGTTCCCCCAACCTCCCACCCCCAGGTCCGATGGTTCTAAAGAGGTTTATTAGTCACCAGCAGAGGAAAAAAAAATTAGAAGCAGTAGAATATAAGTATAACCACATTCACTAAATTGATGTGGTTGTAAGTTCAGATTTTATCTGCAATCATGATTGGTACATCCAGTTCTAATGGATGAATAATCTTGAGTGTTTCTTTCTGCATGACTTTTTTTTTTTTTTCTGTCTTGCTTTGAATTTCTTGGACAAAGGAGAAACTCCTTTGAATGATCTACTCTTCTTTCCAATTATAGCCACACATTCTCATAGGGAAATGGAGAACCCAATAGCTAACTACACTAAAAACCCACCAGCGGGTAACTCCCATGGGGAGAGAAGGGTACTTGACCCACAAATCCCATATTTGCATATGATAACCAAGAGAGCTAAGTGTATAGCTGTGTAGGGGGAGCCTTGTGTGCCTTTAGTTAGGGACCTGACTGACATTCTGGGCCATTATCTTTATAAGTGTTGTCCACCTTACCAATCTTTGCCTCAGGTAGTGTCAGAACCTAGAAGAAACTGGGCCATGCACAAAATAAGTCAGGCTAAGGGCAAGAGTAAACTTTGTAGCCCCGGACGTTTATAATGTCCTGTGGCCTTTCAGATCCTGGTCAGTGATTTGCATGTGTTTATGTACACTCTACTTGTCTTCACGAATAATTCGATGGGGGTCAGAGATACATTCAACACTTCAGGTACAATAAATGAAAATTGGAAAGAAGCTGAGTCAGAGGGGAAGCAGGGGCAGAGAAGTAGGCAAAATCCATTCCATGGGCTCTTAAATCTGAAGTCATGTACTCCATCTCAGAGGCCCTGGGAGGTGATGGGAAGCCTTAATCTTTATACCCTTGTACTACAAAAAAAGATGAGTCTGGAGCCATGGTGGGAAAAGGGGCCAGAAAGGTGCTTCAAATAATTCACAGTTCAGAAGCACACGTGTAACCTGCACTTGGTATTTTTGTGTGTGTGCATATTCAACTCTATTATAGAAAACAAGAAAATAAATGAGATGGATGAAATTCACATCTATTAGCATGGATAAGGAAATTAGTAACCCTATAAGACCAAGAAGACAGCAAATATTCATTGAGCATTATATAGAGAGGCATGTAAGGTACTCAGGATTCACAAGTTCTTAATTCACTACCCACTGGTGGTGCCCATTCTGGTCCCAAAAAACACAAGTAAACAAGTAAGCACAAGTAAAACCTGCTTATCAGGTTAGTTGGCAACCTATAGCTACTGACCAAGCATACTTACCCTTCTGTATTTGCGTGGGTTGATAGTTTCTGTTCCCAAGAGTTCTGGCCCCAAGTGCTCTTTCTAGTCCTGCATCCTATTCCCATCTACTTCCTGCCCTGGCTTCCCTGGTGGACACCAGAATCACTCTGTCTATCCCACGCATACCCATCCCTACCCCAGGGCACCTCTAACTTCATATCCCTGAGACTGATCTCATCTTCCCTTCCCCAAACAACTTGTCCTCCTGGTATTTCAGCCCCCATGGCAGTAATATCTACCGAATCACTTCACCAAAATCTTGGATATCACCCTGACCCTATCCTTTTCCTCAAGTACAAAGTCTTTTTATTTCCACCTCCTTAAAGTATCTTGTTATAGTTCTCTACCCATCATCTCTGAGCATGTGCCAGATTAATGACATAATGGGCAAGTCTAATAGAAAAGGCTGTCAAAATCTACCTTGGTTTACCTCTCTGCTCTTGCCTAAGTCCTGGACATGGGGGGAAAGACCCTTTCTCTCGCTCTACTCTTCCTTTTTGCCTTTTCACAGCCTGAGCTCTATTGAATGATCAATTATCTATCCCAAATATGTGGTTTTACCCTCACTATTTTTTTCTCTGTCTAGATGCCCTTCTTTCCCACCCTTGGCCCCCCAATCGACCACCCCATCACACACCAATTTATTCTGCCAACTCTTAATCTTTTTTTCATGTTTTATTAGGATGTCAGCTCTTCTAGGAAATTTCCCTAAAACCCCAAGCCCACCCTATCTTCACCCTCCACCCTTGGCCTTTATTGAATTACATGCGCTCCCTCATGTTTTCACAGCAGTCGGAGGTTCTGCTCTCATTACACTAGCAATCAGGATCCCAGAGGAAGGAGATGGCACTTGATAATTAGGATCATTCAGAGAGGTGTGGGAGAGGGGCAGGGGAACCATAAGGGATAGGGTAGGAACCCAGGTTAGTAACGATTGACCTGGCACCCACTCTAGGTCCAGACAGACAAGGTGAGAGAGTGGTTACTGACATCCTAGACAGAGAAAATAATGTAGGAGAGGTTATCTGATGAAGACCAGTGACCTTTGTTTGACAGTGACCAAAGGCAACCTTTCTGTGAAGAAAACAGAAGAGTGGGGCGCCTGGGTTCCTCAGTGGGTTAAAGCCTCTGCCTTCGGCTCAGGTCATGATCCCAGGATCCTGGGATGGAGCCCCACCTTGGGCTCTCTGCTGAGCAGGGAGCCTGCTTTCCCCTCTCTCTGCCTCTGCCTGCCTCTCTGCCTACTTGTGATCTCTGCCTGTCAAATATATAAATAAAATCTTAAAAAAAAAAAAGAATGAAAGAAAAGAAAACAGAAGAGTAACTCTCCTGGCTTCATTCTCCTCTTTTCTACTGGACTTCATACCAGGGTTTCCCACTGGCCAAAACAACCAGCAGGCAGAGGACAAAGAAATGAGTTAATCTCATAGCCCAGCCTCGTGACCTGTAAGTTTGGAGAAGGGTAGAGACAGGCTTTAGAGAAGTGAACGGATTATATCTAGCACAATCACATGGTAATGAAACTGTCTTCTTTGTTCATTGGGCTCCTTCATTAGCCTGAGTTGCTTGAGGATAGAAAATATTTCTTTCATCTCTGCATCCTCAGTATCTAATATGTACTAGATAACATGTGCTTATGGGATACAGGGAATTGGACATTACTTTGAGGGCTGTACTTTCTGAGCATGTCCCACATGCTTTTTGGAATCCAGGGAAAATGGGAAACAGAATGAGTTTTACAATTTTCATTGTCTCACAAAGAAGAAACATCATTTGTTCAAGAGAGATGAGTTACCTTAGTGCTCAGTACTGGGAGGGATTGGATACAGTCTTGTGACTTCCTACATAAGAGATACTCGGCTGCATAATGGGCAATTCCTCCAAGGGAAGCAACAGGTGCAGAAACAGTTTTCATAGGGCTGTTTAAAAACTATGAGCCTCTTGGGGGTAGCTGGGTGGCTCAGTTGGTTGAGCGTCTGACTTGGTCCCAAGACCCTCGTAAATCCCAGGGTCTTGGGATTGTGCCCTGAATACAGGTCCATGCTGGGCATTGGAGTCTACTTGAGATTCTCTCCTTCTCCCTTTGCCCCTTTCTCTGCGCATGCTCATGCGCAGACGGGCTCTCTCTCCCAAATAAATAAAGCTTTAAAAAAAATTTAAGGGGGGGGGGGCAAGATGGCAGGGAACTAGGAGGAGGCGCCATTTCAACCTGTACCCTAAAGTGAGCTGATTACCTACCAAGGAACTCTGATCATCCATGAAATCAGCCTGAGATTAGAATTATACACGTCTGGATCTCTACGGGGGCAGAAGATGCCAGTGGGCAGGTAAAGCAGAGTGGGAATGTCAGACTGATATCGGAAGATAAACAAAAGTGGGAGGGAGCCACCAGAGGAGACCGATTGGAAAGTAATACTCCAATACAAGAATGCCCTGTGACTGGGGACCAGCATTAACTTGGAGTCTGGTTGAAAGCACTCAAAAAGAGCAAAGGATCGAGGGGGGAAATTGTGGGAATTGAGGTGGTTAGGGACAGGGGCTTAAGTCCCTGGACCCAGGACAGCCAACCCTGGTGCTGAGCCAGAGAGAGTGCAGCAGAGAAACCAGGTCTTAGTCCCTGAGTCACCAGTGCGCCTGAGAGTGCATGGGGTCCGGCTCCCATGAGGGGCTGGGAGCCTTGCCAGCCAGCAGAAGCACAACCTTTTTGCAGTCCCCACATGAGTGCCTTGCCATGCTATCAGAGTCTGAGTTGCGCCCCGTGCCCTCCCCTGAGAGAGGTGTGTGCAGGCGCCAGCCTGGCACTCTCTGACCCAGAAAGACCAGGCAATCCCAGCCCAGGCCAGCGGGAAAATCTCAGTGTGAGATTGCTGCATGGAACCTCTCTGGTGGTCTGGAGCTCAGAAAGCTGCAGCTGTCGTGGTTTTGGGTACAAGCAGGAGTTCCTGTGTCCCCAGGGACCATGACTAGGAACATGCTCTGCCAGCGGCCGAGGGGGAACTTATGTGCTCTGCAGCACCCAGAGGGGAACAGACTGAGGTTTCTCTCTGAGAGGGAGGTCTGGGTGCAGTTTGCTTTCCTCTAAACCTCCAAAAACCATCAAAAAATTTAAGGGGCACCTGAGTGGCTCTGTCGGTTAAGCATCTGCTTTCAGCTCAGGTCATGATCCCAGAGTCCTGTGATTGAGTCCCAAGATGCATCTGGATCATTGCTCAGCAGGGATCCTGCTTTTCCCTCCCTCTGCCTTCCACTCCCCTTGCTTATACTCTCTCCCTCTTGCTCTCATTCTCTCTCTCTCTGGCAAATAAATAAATTATATTTAAAAATTAAAAAAATAAAATATAAGCCCCTGTACATCTGAAACTTATACAACACTATATATTAACTACACTGGAATTAAAATTAAAAAAAAAAAAAGGAACGAGAAGAAGAAACCCTTGATAAAAGCCAAAGACTTGTTATTAAAAAGTAATCAGAAGGTGAACTGAGCTAATGTGGTCCACTCTGATAGATCTTAGAATATCTTGCCTCTACGTGGTTTAGCCTCAGACTTCAAACCTCACCCCCTAAATAAGCCTCAACTGTAGTCCTCACTGGGTCTCTCTTCTCTTACCAGCCAACAGAAGAGAAGAATCAATGAAGAAACTCACATGCATTGAGGGACCATGGATCCATCAGAGGGCAGAAACTTGGCTCCCTGAATGATTATGGGGGACAGAGCCCTCTGTCTACCTCTCTACCTCCTGCAAACCTCTGTGCTGAGAGCAAGAAATATACTTTTAATTTGTTAGAACTCTTAAGTTTTGTTGGGCTTTATACCAGCAGTTATTCTACAGATATGAAAAAAATGTTCTAACTTCTATGTCTGAGTCTGTTTTTGTTTGTTTTTTTTAAGATTTTATTTATTTATTCAGCAGAGAGGTCACAAGTAGGCAGAGAGGCAGGCAGAGAGAGAGGGGAAAGCAGGCTCCCTGGTGAGCAGATAGCCCGATGTGGGGCTCAATCCCAGGACCCTGAGATCATGACCTGAGTGGAAGGCAGAGGCTTAACCCACTGAGCCACCCAGGTGCCCCTCTCAGTCTGTTTTAAATGCTGTCACCATGATTATCATAATCCATTGTCCATATTCATAATCAGCTATTTTCACAGAAGTCCTTTCCAGCTTGAATCTCATGATTTTAGAATTACTGTATTGCTATCTTCCCTCTGAGAGATGCCTCTCAGAGCCCTTCTTGCTTGGAACATGATAGAAAATACACAACATCGTGATGTATTTTATAATGTACGAAGTCCTATTTCATGCAGTGTGTCTCTATACTCTCCCAGTAAATCAGAGGAATAATTCAAGGGTCTGTTATTGTCCCCATTTTGCAGGTGATGAAACTGACACTATGATTAAGTATAAACAAACAAACAAACAAAAAATGGTGACAGCTAATGTACAGATTTCTTTGAAGATTAAGCAAGAGAATAATTTAGTCTACCTGGCATCTGGTACACGTTAAGACTTTTCTTCTTTTCTTCCTAACTCTCTGATAAGTTATTTATTGCTATGTAACAAACCACCCCAAAATAATGACTTAAAATAGTAACAATCATTGATGCTGCTCCCAGAACCAGGGCTGTGAAAACCGGAGTAGCTGAGGGTGGGGTGAGGTTGGAACAGCTGGCTTCCTTGGGTTTCTTTCTTTCTGTGGTCTCTCCACATGGTCTCTCCACATGGCAGCCCCAGGGTAACCCTGACAGCTGAAGGCTTCCAGTGAGAGCAGAGGGAGTGAAAGAGTAGCGCGAGAAAGAGAGAACCAGAGTGAGTTACAGAGAAGGAGAGGGTGAGGCAGAAGTTTATAATGCCTTATGACCTAGCCTTGGAGGACATTATGCTGTCTCATTTCTGTTACATTTTCTGAGAAGCAAAGCATAAGGGCCAGCTCATGGTCATGGGGAGAAAAATTAGACTCCACTTCTTGATTGAATTTTTGGCCATGTTTTTTTAACTACCACATTTTCCTTCTCTAAAATGCTTGCCTGAATGAATGCAAACACAAAGCTCAGAATGTAAGGGTCACATCCAAAGTCATTCAATCCTTAAATGGTTCCAACAATATCAGATCCAATTTTGTGACTCCTAGCTCCATGCACTTCCCAGAATCCCAGAAAATCTCACGTGATTAGCATGCAGAACCTGGTAGGCAAGACATGCTAGCCCCCAAACATCCCCAATGTTCCTTGCCTTGGAAAACACACTTACATTTATTTTGGAGGAAAATATTACCCAGAAAGCAGTCATCCATGATCACTTTCCAAGTTTCTCCCAAACATCTGTGTTTAAAATTTTTCCCCCAAGAGATGTATTCATTTGCATTTCCCCCAGATGAATCACTTTTTTTGTTGTTGTTATTTTTTGGCTGTATTTCTCACCTCTCAAGATCCTTTGGTATTAATTCTCAAACTCACCACTTAGGTTGGTACCATCTCCTGATTTGGAACCTTCCCTTTCTTCTATTGTCATGAACATTTGCCCTTCCTGTGGGCCACTAAATGAAATGTTCTTTAAGCGGATGGTCTGAGGAGTACCTGGGTGGTTGAGTCCATTAAGCATCCCACTCTTGGTTTTGGCTCAGGACATAATCTCAGGGTCCTGAGACTGAGCCACACCTTGGGCTTCTGCTCAGCAGTGAGTCTGCAGGACATTTTCTTTTTTTTTCTTTTTTTCTTTTCTTTTATTTTATTTTATTTATTTGACAGAGAGAGATCACAAGTAGACAGAGAGGCAGGCAGAGAGAGAGAGAGGGAAGCAGGCTCCCCGCCGAGCAGAGAACCAGACGCGGGACTCCATCCCAGGACCCTGAGACCATGAACCAAGCCGAAGGCAGCGGCTTAACCCACTGAGCCACCCAGGCGGCCCCTGCAGGACATTTTCAATGCCTCTGCCTCGCCTTCTGACCCTACCCTGCTCTTATTAGCGTGCCCCCTCTCTCTTTCTGTCTAAAAATAAGTAAAATAAATGAAAATTTTTTTTTTAAAAAGAGGACAGTCTGATATGTCTGAGGGGCATTGTGGTTGTTTTGTTTTGTTTTGGTAATAGGTCAACATTTCTAGAATTGAAACTTCTGTTGACCCAGAGAGAGTTTAAAACTCATTTTAGAAAATCTGGGTTACTTGAACAATGGTATAACTCTGAAATCTCAGAGTTATATCTTGCCTACAATTCTAAGCAGTAAGGTATATTTCCATGTAGGAGCTTTCCTGTTTGGGGATCCCCAGGAGTCTCTATGGGAAACCATCCGTTCTCTTTCCCACACCTAAAGTCTTGATGGGAACATGGGGTAAGAAAAAGAGAGAGTGGAGGAGTCTCCAGGAGATCTCTGTGTGGGGGTCTCTGTGTAGACCAGCACACTCTTCAGAGACATAATGCAAGCCCCAAGGGCAGTGCTATATTTTCTAGTTAAAAAGTAAAAGGTGAAATTAATTTTAATAATAGATTTTAGTTAACTCAGTATATCCAAAATACTATCATCTGAACATGTAATTATTAAAAAAAAAATCCACGAGATACTTTTCATTCTTATTTCTATACCCAGTCTTGGAATCCATTGTGCATTTCACACTTCTTGAACACTTCATTTGGGACTAGCCACTTTTCAAGTCATCAATAGCCCATACCATATTGAAGAGCCCACATAAACCCTTCCTTTCGATTGCTCATTGGTCCTCTGAGACCTCAATCTTTTCTCTGTTTGCATACCTTCTTATCTTTCAGATCTCAGCTCAAAACACTTATTCCGGAGAGGAAAGACAAGTAAATTCGACCCACTCCCTCCCTGCCCTCCTCTATCCCATTCTCCTGTGTTACTGTCTCCCTAGAACTGATCTCTTCTGAAATGGTCTTATTCATTTGCTTACATATTTCTTTTCTATCTTCTCCAACAGAATGTAAGTTTCACGAGGGCAGGGATTTTTAAAAAATTATTTTGGTCTCTTGAGTTCCCAGGGTCGAGCACTGTGCCTGGCACATGCCTGGCGCTCAGGACACATTCGCCGGACTAAGGAGTCGCATTTCTCTGGAACGCGGCGGAAGGGGGCAGCCGAGCGGCGTGCACAGGTGGGGCGCCCACGACGCGCGCGGCGCTCCCTCGGCTCCAGGGTGGGTGTGGGCGAGTGGGTGTGGGTGAGTGGGTGTGTGCGGGGCTGTGCGCGGTAGAGCGAGCCCCGAGCGCTGAGCGGGAAAGAGCAGTCAACGCTGCGCAGAAAACGGAGTGCGGTAGAGTGAGCCTGAGCGCTGAGCGGGGAGGAGCAGTCAGCGCTGCGCAGAAAACGCAGCTTTCTGGGCCCGGCAGCTCGGAGGTGGGTGAGCCATGCCGCCAGCCCGCCCGCGGGGTCCCCATTGGCCGCCTGCCGGCCGCCCTCCGCCAGAAAGGCGGCGAGGAGCCGAGGGCCAGCTCCCTCCGGAGCCGGAGTGGGAGCGCCGGACCGAGCTGACGTCGGGGCGGACGCGTGGGATCCGCGCTCCCTTTCGCTCCCTCCCCGCGCTCCCGCCGCCGCCCCGCTCGTTTCCAGCGCTGGCGCCCTAGGTCGGCCTACTATAGCTACGGAGGGCCCCGCGCAGCTCCCGGGAGCCCGGGGTTAGTGGCCGCGCGCGCGCCCCCAGCCCCTCCCGGGCCCGCCTCCTGCTTTTGCTTTCGCGGCGGCGGCGTGGAGGGGTTTGCGGGGGCAGCGCCCAGGGCAACCGGGAAGGCCAGGAGGGGGCGGCTGGACTGCGGGGAGAAATGGGGTCGCAGCCAGGAGGCTCCCCTTGCTCCGAGGGCCGGGTGGGAACAGGTGGCGCCGGCCGGGCCGGGCGCTTTGTGTCAGGGCGCGGAGACTGGGAGCGGGCGTTCGCGCCTCCCTCGGCAGCTCCCTTTCCTCCCCAGCTCTCCCGGGCGGCCGTACGCCGGGTCGGCCGGGTATCGGGGAGGGAGTCGCCAGGAATGTGCGCCTGGGGACTGCGTGGCTCGAGGGAGGAGCAGGGGTGGACGCGGCGGCCGGGGAGTGCGGGAGCCGAGAGGTGGCGCGGGGGCTGCTGTGCAGCCACAGGCCCGAGGAAGATGCTTTAAGAGAGGCGCGTTCGGCTTGGGCGAGGGCTTCATTCTACCGCGGCGCTCCCGGAGGTGGGGAGCTGGGTGGGCGTGCGTGTGTGGAGAGAGGGGAGGCGGGGAAGCCACTTCCGGAGCCGGTTCAGATCCGCGCCGAGCGCGGTGCTTTCGCTGACGCGGACCTCAGGGTGCAATTGTGCCTGCACTGGCGCGCGGGCGATGCGGGAAGCGCATGCTACAGGTTTGTGCGAATGCATAATATTGGGGGCAGTGGGAGGTAGACAAATGCAGTTTGAATCAGGCAGCTCCCTGTCACATCCAGGAGATGTGCAAATGATAGAGAAGAGTTCCTAGCCCAGCGCGTCCTGGGGTCCAGAAGTAAAGCCGCTAATCCAATGGGCTATGATGGAAGAGGCAATTTCAGTGCTAGATTATGCTGCAAACGGTATTGATCAAGACCCCTAGACAGAAACAGATTTAATTGTCTGCAGTAATTCTTGTCAGCTTTTGCAGCTCCGAGATGAGGCAAAAGCTTAGTAAGATATATTTGCATCCGGTGTTAGGTCTTGTATGTGACTTGAGCAGCGTACCGATGAATTAGTAGGATTTAAACTATTCATGCTTTCTCTCTTTTTGAATTTTCAGAGTAACGCGAGCAAGTATGGGTAGGTCATATATGGCGACTTGGCCGATGTTGGTGTTGGGTTTGGATTTTGAAACTTCCTGCAGCCAGAGATTTAATTACCCTGTTGGTGTTCCTGGTTGCTTTGGTTTCCTTTACAATGTTAAATTTGTAACGGATCAAAGATTGAGAGTCTAATATGGCTATCTGGATTCAGAGCATACTTCCATTGGTTGCCGGAGGAGCTGTGGCTCTGAGGGCAAAGTCCTTCAGTTTCTGGTGAACAAAGAATGATTATTTTGAGGTGTCTCAGGGCTGGCTCAGTTTCCCCTTTACTGGTTATTTGACAGGATGTGTTGAGCTCTGGTCTAAGTAGCACAAAAACCAGTTTTCACACCTAAATTTAGGTTCAACATAAGGATTTGATTTTAGTGGATGTGTTTTGAGTGAATGATCTTGAAACAAACAGAAAGTGTGTATTTACTTACACTTGTATCAAAATATGTATTTTTCCATATTCACCTGATGTCCTGGTCCTAAGCATTTTTTTTTAATGAAGGAAATTCAAAAGCACCCACACCCAAGGTTACCTAATGGGAATTTCCAGTGTGGAGCTTAAAATTTTTTAGTGTGTGGAGCAAAAATTTCCAGTGTGGAGCAAAATTTTTTTTACAAGTTCAGATAAGAATGGGGAATAAAAGCCTTTTTTTTTTTTTCTTAAAGATTTTATTTACTTATTTGACAGACAAGTAGGCAGAGAGGCAGGCAGAGACAGAGAGAGGAGGAAGCAGGCTCCCCGCTGAGCAGAGAGCCCCACTTGGGGCTTGATCCCAGATCCCTGAGATCAAGACCTGAGCCGAAGGCAGAGGCCCAACCCAGTGAGCCACCCAGGTGCCCCTAAAAGCCTTTTTTTTTTTTTCCATTTTATTTATTTTTTCAGTGTAACAGTATTCATTCTTTTTGCACAACACCCAGTGCTCCATGCAAAACGTGCCCTCCCCATTACCCACCACCTGTTCCCCCAACCTCCCACCCCTGACCCTTCAAAACCTTCAGGTTGCCCCAACCTCCCACCCCCATTTTTAAAAGGTTACTGTAACAAAGTCTTTCTGTATGTGTTTAACATCAACTCAAGATGTCACTGAAAGCCTGCATTTAGGAGGAGCTTATGATATACTGGAGATTTTCTGAGGGAATAAGGAAGAAGGAAAGTTCTGAAAAATCATATTTCACGGATATGTGTTTTTTTTTTTTTTAAGATTTTCTTTATTTATTTGACAGACCAAGATCACAAGTAGGCAGAAAGAGAGAGGAGGAAGCAGGCTCCCCGCGGAGCAGAGAGCCAGATGCGGGGCTCGATCCCAGGCACCCCTTTCACGGTTATGTTTAAGATTAAGGTTTAAGGGGGGGCGCCTGGGTGGCTCAGTGGGTTAAAGCCTCTGCCTTCGGCTCAGGTCATGATCCCAGTATCCTGGGATCGAGCCCCGCATCGGGCTCTCTGCTCCGCGGGGAGCCTGCTTCCTCCTCTCTCTCTGCCTGCCTCTCTGCCTAGTTGTGATTTCTCTCTGTCAAATAAATAAAATATATATAAAAAAAATTAAGGTTTAAGGGTGTGTGGTTGAAGTACTTGTTTTAACTAGAATTAAATCACTTCATTCCTGTGGTTTTCCGTAAAGCGAGTGGTATATGGAGTTTTCCTTTGAGTTTCCCCACTGAGAAAAAAAATGATGAAAAAATATATTTTAATTCCATTTGTGTAGTGTGGCCTCATTATATAAATTCTTTTAGAAAGAGGGGTGATTTAAATTAGGTGAGCCGATTGCTTTATGGATTAAGTATATGACCTTATTTTCAGTAAGATCTTTTGGTAGAATTATGTGTTATGAGAAAGAAAGAAAGAAAAACAAACAAACAAACAAAGTCTCCCTAAGGCTGGTGGCGGGGGTTGTGATCTTCACTTAGTGGGCGAGATGACAGGCCCTCTGCCTCTGAGCTGGGAGGTGGCGTGCTCCGTTCTCACTACATTTAGCTTTGACTTTTGTCTTGGTCTCCATTTCTGTGTAGAACTTTCTCCCCACCACGTAAGACTAATTGACACCTCGTTGATGGGCTAATTTAATTTGTGTGACCTGTGGATTTGAGAGCAGGGCTCTGAGAAACTGGGAGTTGGGGTTTTTTTAAATAAAATATATGTTCCATCCATCCGATACAGCTGCTTTTGCTTTGCCTGAAAATGAGGAAAATGGTTGATTTGAGGGGGAAGTGTTTTTTTTGTTTTGTTTTGTTTTTTCTCCAAGCCCTGCGGTTTTTACATCTGCCTTGGAAATAACCACTTCCTGAAAACAAGTCCTGAGCTAAGACAGAGATGAAGGAAAGAGCACAGAAATGGAAATGGGCAGATAAGGAGCACTGATGAAGGGCCCTTGTGAGCAGTGAGTTATACCCAGACCGGTGTACATTCTGCACTTGACCGGCATGTCTTTAGGAGTCATCGAAATAATAGGTACTCTTTTCGCTTATGCGTATGCTGAGACCAAGTCCATAGCCAGAGGAGGTGAGATGGGTGCACTTAATATTATTACTATTATTGCTTTACTTTTAGGAAAACCAACAGAGTACCTTATGTGTGAATGTCTGTGTGTCTGTGTGGACTGCCCAGGACTATCATAAAAGCTCTCTGTCCCTGTAAAGAACTTTATAAAGTACTCTGATTGTCGCAGTAATGATCCAGCAGACAGACCCCTGGACAGAGCTCCTGGTTCAAAATCTGGCTCTGCAACTTGCTAATTACCTTGAGTAAGTCCCTTACCCTCTCTGACCCTCAGGATTTCATTTTGTTGTTGTTATTGTTGTTAAAGATTTTATTTATTTATTTATTTGGCACAGTGAGAGATCACAAGTAGGCAGAGCAACAGGCAGGGGCGGGGGGAAGCAGGCTCCCCCGCTGAGTAGGGAGCCAGATGTGGGGCTCGATCCCAGAACCCTGAGATCATGACCTGAGCCGAAGGCAGAGGCTTAACCCACTGAGACACCCACGGGCCCCTTACATTTATTTTTCGACTGGAAAATTCTACTCTCAGGGGCCTGCATCATGAGCATGGCAGATGGACGTAAGGTCTCAAAACTCCTGATTTTTAAGTTACAAAGAAAAGTGTGCATGGTTTCAAAGGCAGGAAACACCAAGCTGCAGAAAGAGCTCTTGAACTATGGGAAAGAATGGAAATTAGCTCATTCCTTGCAGGTGAACACTTACAATATCCATACTACTTGAGAGAAACCAGCCTCGTTTGTCACATTAGATCATAATAACAATAATTAGGTAGTTTTGACAGAAAATATGTCCCCAAAGAGAGGCCACACTCAGAGCCAAATTTCCCAGCTGAAAACCATCAATAAAAACTTTTCAAACACCAGAGAGCAGCAGTTTCCAGCATTCATTTACTCAAACATTATGTTCCTCATCCAAAGTTGAATGTGTTTATAAAGGGAAAAAAATCTACAACATTCACCCCACCTCCTGTCCTATGTTTCTGGTCCCATCGGACCTAAATGATGCCCGCCTGGGTGGTCCAGGGATGCCTTTCCAGTGCTGGCAAGCAAGCATCCAGCCAAACTGCCCCTCACCGCCATCACTGTGCCCTCCCTTCACAGCCTGGAAGACTACAATTAGACCATCCTAAAATGCACAGAATTCAAAGTCACTGAGTGCGGAATATAGTCGATGATGCCATAATGGTGTTGTACAGGGGGTGACAGCCACCCTGTGAGTATATCATAACACATAGAGACGTCAATCACTATGTTGTACACCTGAAATGAATATAACATTGTGTGTCGACTACACTTCAACTAAAAAAAAAAAAAACACTGAACATCACCTCTAGTGCATCTATTTGTTTTTTTTTTTAAGATTTTTATTTATTTATTTGACAGAGAGAGATCACAAGTAGGCAGAGAGGCAGGCAGAGAGAGTGAGAGGGAAGCAGGCTCCCTGCCGAGCAGAGAGCCCGATGTGGGACTCGATCCCAGGACCCTGAGATCATGACCTGAGCCGAAGGCAGCAGCTTAAACCACTGAGCCACCCAGGCGCCCTAATGCATCTATTTGAACCTTATCTCTCTTTAAACTTTGCAGACTCTCCTATCAGAGGAATCATCTGAGGACACCCGAAGCAGAAAGGCAAATAAAAAAAAATCACATTCAGCGAAGTCCTACTGGATGATCTCACTATTCAACCCAGGTGGGCCTGAGATCCCCTCTTCCAAAGAGAAAACAGGCTAAGAAGTCTTTCCTCCTTCTAGCCACACAGGATTGCCATAATTCTACGAACCCATCCTGTGATCTGCAGCAAACCAAATGAAAGACATATGCTGACTCCTGGAGTTTAGAACAAAGCCTTACTTCAATTAAAATGCCTATGGGTTGTATGCCAGAATGAGAAAGTTTTAAATTTGAATTATTAAGCTTCCAGCCACCATCCGAACTGATGTAAATTATCTAATGCTTCACTTTGTTTCATTTAAAACGGACCTTGGGCTTGGACATTTTAGCTGCGGTGCATATTACTGTCCAGGCACAGAGAACGCAAATGGAAGAACAGTTTCTACTCTTAGGAGTCGCAGCCCTTGACCTCCTAAGCTCATCCCCACCAGGGTCGTCCCTTACGGAGGGCCATACGTACGTACATGCATGTGTGCACATGTGTGTGTGTGTGTGTGTGTGTGTGTTCACAGTGCTTCACATACAACAATCTATTCATCCCATCAACAAGCATTTACTGAGCGCCTACTGATGAGTATTTAAGTTGGCCTTAGAGATACACACCAATGAGCAAGTCCAAGGTCACAGCCCTGGGACAACCTGTGAGGAAAGCAGGTAATCATCTAAACAATGATCTACAATGTGGGAAACACTGGGATGGGGACAACAGGTTATTAAAAATAATACCTCAGGCAGGGACAGCGCGTCAGGTGTTGACAGCCACAGTCTCTCATTCCCACAACACCTACAAAGGTAGGTGTCTCCCCACTTTCCAAATGAGTGTCCTGAGGCTGTCTCACACCACACATTGCCTCTCCATCAGCATGAGCGCCCACATCATCATTTAGGTCTTAAATCCCCATCATGGTCCCAACGCCGCACCGGCCACCCGTTGGCTTGTCCAGGCACTGATCAAGACGTTGCCCGGTGTTACACAGCACACTGCATGCCCTGGGAGGAAAAGACCACGGAGCTCACCACAAGGAGCGCTCCAGCGGGCTACAAGAAGCAAGAGAATAATGACAGCACAAAGCAAGGACCCAGCATGGCACAACAGTCTGTGGTCGAGTACCAGCAGAGCAGAGTGCTTCAAGAGAGCACGTCTGAAGGAGAACTCACTGTGGAGGGAAGTTCTTCAGGAGGCCGGTCTTAAGATCATGTGAGGTCAGACAGCGGGAGAGGAAAGTGGTGCTCAGCGAATGTCCAGAAGACTTCCACGTTAGGCTGAACCACCATGTAAGGGGAGCCCAAGGGTGGGGCAAGCCAGCCTGCTCCAGCTGCTAGGAGTGGTGAGGGTACCCCGGGGGGTTAAAAGTGACCCAGCTATTACGGCTCCGTTCACAAGAACCCCTCCCAGAAATCACTCCATGGGCCTCCTGGAGTCAATACAAAGTTGAAGACTCACCAAACAGTCTTGTAGGGGGACAGGGGGTGCTCATGACAGGAGTTTGGACTCATGGGGAGGCCAAGGGCAACATCAATGTGCCTCCCCCCATATGACCCTTTTCCCAGAAGGCCTCCGTTCCCAAAATTGGCAAACAGAAGCCTGAACAAAAATTGACTTGCAGGCCAACTTATTAGCCTGCCTGGAACACCCACATGTGTGGGTCAGTCCCGCAGATAATATCTGCCTTGGTTTAATGCTTTACTGCGGATTAAAATACTTCTACGTGTGTTAGACTATGTGATTTTCAAAACAGCCACAACATTAGCACGGAGTCTCTCACTTTATTTTTTTCTGAGTTTTTATGTATTCATTTAAGTAATGTGTACACCCAACATGGGGCTCAAACTCACAACCCAGAGAACAAGAGTCACATGCTCTTCTGACTGAGCTAGCCAGGCATTGGTAGGCCACTTGTTTTAAAAAATGAAGATCTTGAGGGGAGCCTAGGTGGCTCAGTGGGTTAAGCCTCTGCCTTAGCCTCAGGTCATGATCTCAGGATCCTGGGATCCAGCCCCTAATCCAGCTCTCTGCTCAGCAGGGAGCCTGCTTCCCCCCCTCTCTCTCTGCCTGCCTCTCTGCCTACTTGTGATCACTCTCTCTCTCTCTCTGTCAAATAAATAAAATCTAAAAAAAAAAAAAAAAAAAAAGAGAAAGAAATGTAGGGAAAATAAGCAGTGCCCCTTTTTCTATCTGTCATGAAAAGAATTAGCTCTTCCTTAGCCTGTGACCAGGCTGCGTGTGCAGAGGGTAGGTAGGACTTGGGTGAGGCAAGGAACAAGAAGGAGGGATCTGTTGGGACAAAGAGGGAGTGGCTTGGGGCAGAAGAGATCAGTCCTTGGAGACGACTGAGGCCTTTGCTGCCCACCCTCCTCTAAGAATTTGCTTTGCCTCATCTGTGCGGAGCTCCAATTTTTTTTTTGTTGTTGTTGTTGGTGGTGGTGGTGGTGCCGTCTGTGGTTTCTAGGTAAGCGGTGTAGGTATGTGTGTGTGTCTCAGACGCTGTCGAGAAGAGACTTTGACCAGCCAGCTGCTGATGTCTGAGATGCTGACTCGTACATGATACACAGAGGAGCTGTCTATAGAAATTTGGTAAGCAAAAACCAAACCCAAACCGCTAACAGGTCACTTGCTACCTTACAAATACCATTTTATTGGGATATAAATTGGTGTAATTTGAAAGCAGAGCCTGCCCGGGGTTTTTCCTGTACACCTGGGGCACGATTATACAAAGCTGTCTCTCTAAATATTGTCTTTGCCACCCAGAGTATCTAGAATCAACATGTGCGCTGTTGTCCTTGAAGCCAGAAACTTCTACAGAGTTAGTCCTCAGGAGCTCGTCTGGCTCCTGCTGAGCACAGGTTAGCTTCCTTTCCCTCCGCAAGACATGAGTAGCCCCTCTCCCGGCGCGAGTGCTGTGGCACTGGGCTGCTCTGAGCAAGGCCGGGCTGACATCAGGCCCTCCCACTCCTTTTTCTCCCAGATGTCATGTGTTCAACATTGTGCCGCTGGAACCTGTCATCCCATCTGGCCGTGAGCCTATCAGGTGACCACTTGGTATCCTGTTCTTGGCATTTCTTTGCACCGTAATCCGAATAAGCTTTGGGATAGCTGGAGGATATTTACAGTTTTCCCCTCGAGAACTGGTAAGGGCTGGCCCTAAGTACCACCCCGCATTTTCCCTCATGTAGAGCTGCAGGCGGCTGGCTCAGTTGTCTGGGAGAGGAGGTGGGTGAGTACAAGTGGAATGTTTTCCAGGATAAAGTTTTATCTGTCCATACTCTCCCCACTGCTCCCTTGACACAGAGTTGGCAGCGCCTGGCAAATACAGCAGTGGGCAGGCGAGGTAGGCCTCGGGGTGATGTGTGGAAGCGTGAAGTTCCGGGTTTGGCCAAATGTGATCCCGGGGTTGAAAGAGTATGTCCTGTTTTCTGAATATCGCTGACTTATAGGGGCCACCCTGTGTAGGTCTCATCTCCTCTTCAGAAGCATTGTTCTCTCTGATGAAGATAAGTTGTAAATAAACAAATAAAAAAAAATTAAAAAAAAAAAAAAAAGCTCATCTACATGAGAGAAGAGCGATCACCTGGAGGAATGACCTGGAGTGGCGGCCCGTGCCTTCTCCTGAGCATGTCCCGGGCTAGTCCACCAGGAAGCCTGTCTTCCTTGGTTTCTGTATTCCTTAACAATTGGAATGAAGGAGCGGCCACTTGGTGTGCTTACGCAACTGGGTGCTGCCTGTGATTCTCGGCTCTCCCTATGGATTGTGCATCTTCTGAGTAGAGAACATGGTTTCTTATGTCACCTCTCTTGGGTGGGATTAAGGTAAGCACACACTCGGTCCTATTTATTTGCTTAATGAAAGTACATATGCAGAAATTAGAATATGGTTCAGAGCTTTGTACCCGAATCCCTGATTCCACAATGCATCAGCTGTTACCTTGGGAAACTCATTGGACTCGGTTTTGTCATCCATTAAATGGGAACAGTAATCATACCTGTCTCCTAAGGTCATTGTGAGATTTTAGGTAATGTGTGTAAAGTGCTTGGTCTGGTACCAGGATACAGTATATGCTTAAGAAATGTTGGATGGTTGGGGCACCTGGGTGGCTCAGTAGGTTAAAGCCTCCGCCTTCGGCTCAGGTCATGATCCCGGGGTCCTGGGATCGAGCCCCACTTCGGGCTCTCTGCTCTGCGGGGAGCCTGCTTCCTCCTCTCTCTCTGCCTGCCTCTCTGCCTAGTTGTGATTTCACTCTGTCAAATAAATAAAATATTTAAAAAAAAAAAAAGAAATGTTGGATGGTTAACAAGATAGAGTGAGAAGGAACGAGGGCGAGGGGACTGTATGACATGCTTCTGAATCTCTGTGACAGGACTGTACCTTGTCTCCATTTGTTCCTCCTTTCCCCACTCAGGTTCTGGCCTGGACACCTAGTGGTGGGGTGGGGGTTGAGAGCTCACTTCTTAGTTCCCTTCTTCCACCTTCTCTTCTCCATTCTCTTCCACCTTCGACTCAGCCTGCAGGGTGGGCTCACTCTGCCAAGCTCGACTTTGTTCATCTGATTGTTCATCTGATACATCCTTGCAGGCGTGCCTGCCCCTTGCTTGTGGGCACCAACACAGGACTCGGTTTATGTGCTGGGTTCCCTCAGCAAGTTGGCCTCATGTTATGGTAAATGGCTCTTCGGAGTTCCTGAGAAACAAATAAGGAATTTAGCTGGGCATTCAAAAGTGGGCTCCTGGGGCGCGTGGGTTGGCTCAGTCATTAAGTGGCTGCCTTCGGCTCAGGTCATGATCCCAGGGTCCTGGGGTCGAGCCCCACATCAGTCACCCTGCTCAGCAGGAAGCCTGCTTCTCCCTTTGCACCCCCCCCCTGCTTGTGTTCCTTCTCTTGCTGTTTCTTTCTCTGTCAAATAAAGAAATAAAATCCTAAAAAAAAAGAAAAAAGTGGGCTGTTAGGGATAAGATACCATCTTGAAAGTCCACCCAGGGATGCCTGGGTGGTTCAGTGGGTTAAGTGTCTGCCTTTGGCTCTGGTCATGATTTCAGGGTCCTGAGATCAAAGCCCCCATCGGGCTTCCTACTCAGTGGGGAACCTGCTTCTCCCTCTTCCGCCCCCCCCACTGGTGTTCTCTCTGTCTCTCTCAAATAAATAAAATCCTTAAAAAAAAAAAAAAAAGAAAAAGAAAGAAAGAAAAGAAAAGAAAGGAAAGAAAGCCCATCCAGATGCTATGGGAAGAGGGAGGGAGAAGCTCCTGTCAAGGAGGTTCTAAGGAAAGAGATGTGTCCAGGGAAGCCAGGTGTAAGCTGCTTAGAAATGCTCAGAGGGATAGCCCTCCTGGCATTTACTGGGAACCCAGGACGTGTCAGCATGCAGATTCAGCTTTCCTGTGCTGTCCTTGAGTTCCCAAAAAGCCTATTTCATTTTTCTAGCTGCTTTTTAAGTTAAATGTAGTCCTCAGCAGCCAGAGAAGACCCCAGGCATTTGATCAGAGGCACAAACCACTGCTTTTTGTCACAGATTTTTATGGAAAAAGAGGTCTACAGTGAGTGTGCGGGCCCCCGAGTTCCTGAGCAAGACGAGCTTGCCTCAGAATACAAGATCTGTGGCAGAGCCAAGCCTCCATTTAGCTCTGACACGTACTGATTTAAGATGTGAAAAGGAGTGTTCGGCGAAGCCCAAATTGCCTGTGCCAAGAAAAGCCTATTAGGTTGGTGGCTGAAAGACTGAATTGTTAGGACTCACTTAATGGCCAGGAGGCTCTGCCAGCTGCTGGGAGTGAATGCCCACTTACACACTGGAGTGCCCGTCCTTGTTCCCCTGGGCTGGGGTCTCCTTGGTGCAGGGAACATGGCTGCTGCCCAAGAGGCCACTTTTAATGGGCGATGCCTTATTCTTCAGGCCATTGAGTGGATAGCTTTAGTTTGTGAAAGTGACATTAGATGCTCACAAATTTGTTTTTTTGTTTTTTTTTTAAAGATTTATTTACTTATTTATTTGACAGAGAGAGAGATCACAAGTAGACAGAGAGGCAGGCAGAGAGAGAGGGGGAAGCAGGCTCCTTGCTGAGCAGAGAGCCTGATGCGGGGCTCAATCCCAGGACCCGAGATCTTGACCTGAGCTGAAGGCAGAGGCTTAACCCACTGAGCCACCAGGCACTCCTTTGCTCACAAATTTGTAAAGGAAAATACTTGGAAGCTGGGTCTAGAAGGTGAGTTCAGATGAAATGTCAGGGAATGGCGTAGTGACTATAAACAGGTCACATATGTGGACCGTGAAACAAAACTGTCGCATGAGCCGTATTATCTGTTCATCGTCTCTCCTTTCCCCTGGGCTTGGCTGGACATGCGAAAGGCCCAGCACTCGTTTGACTTAATCTCAACAAATTTCCAACCACGCAGAGTGGACAGACTTTGCCCAACCAATGACAATAGAAAGCCCAAGTAAGACGTGAGAGAAACCAAGTACAGAAACCCGTTTTTGGAGTTCGGGCAGGGAATGGTCATTCGGACCTAGAAGGGTCGTTGATTTTTTTTTCATTCATTTATTCAGATTCTTGTGGGGATATAATAATGTAAGTGGGTGGGTGCCTGATCAGCTTTGTGTGTCCCTGTGTCTCTGTCCATATATTCCTGGGAAGCAAGTGGAAATCAGGCATGAAGCGGGAGACTAGGAAACAGATTTACAGGGAACCCGTCTAGACGGGGAGCTGGAGGTAGGTATTGTTACCCACATTTTACAGATCAGAAAACTGAGGTTCAGGAAGATCTCACCCTTGTATAATGTGTATAAAATGGCAGAGGGGACCACTGGATGCCCAAACTGCTAAGCAGTGTCTGGAAATTGGGTGGTGGACAGTGCAGCTCACTTTGTGTTCTTTGTCTTGGTCATCGTCTTGGGAGGGAGGTTTAAAGGACTTTATTTATCTATTTTTAAAAATTTGTTTATTTATTTGACAGAGAGAGAGATCACAAGTAGTCACAGAGAGAGGGAGAAGCAGGCTCCCTGCTGAACAGAGAGCCCTATGCGGGACTCGATCTCAGGACTCTGAGATCATGACCTGAGCCAGAGGCAGAGGCCTAACCTACTGGGCCATCCAGGATCCTCGAGGTTTAAAAAACCTTAAAACATCCATGAAACATCCAGCAGAATGCCAGCTCCTCTGATACGTTCAGTGTGGTTTCGCTGTGTTCCTTCCACACCAGGCATTTCTCCCATGATGCTAGTGACCATTTGGTTGGTATCCTTCTTCATGGTGGTGCTGTCTGGTATGCTGGGGGATGCTTAGCGGCACCCCTGGCCTCCACCCACTGGATGCCTGTGGTGCTCTCCACCTCCCAAGCTGTGACAATGCAAAATGTCTGTAAACATTGCTCCATGTCTGTTGAGGGGCACCCCCTCCCCACTTCCTGTTAAGAATGACTGGGTTCCGGGATCGAGACAGGGAAGCGACTCACAAGCCCAAGGGTTGGAGCTGGTCATAGGTAAGCAGGATCCTGCACCCAGGGAGCAATGAAAATGCCCTTGAAGGAAGCTACTGAAATTGGTATCCAGAGCTGGCGAATGAATATGGCCAGGGGCCAGGTGGTGTGAGCAGGAGGTCTGGGGTAGGTGCTCTCTGACGTGCTGTCCCTGGAGCGAATGGGTCTGCCGTGTCCCAGAAGCCTGGCATGGGGCTGACAGTGAGGAAGACCTAGAGAGGCTGCTGGTCAGACTTCCAGATGTTACTCCCTCCCTCGGCCGTGGGAGCCACCTGTGGCTAACGCCCTGGTTTGCGCTCTGCCCCTCCATGCTGACCAGGCTGCTGGGAGTCACAGCCCGGCTCCCCCTGCTGCCTGACCCCTGTCCACCCTGCTCTCTCCCAGGAGTGGCTTTCTGCTCCTGTGTTGAGAACTCTGTTTTTAACCTGCTTAATAGGTATTGGCTTTTTTTTTTTTTTTAATATACTGGTCACTAATTTTAAGTCAAAGCTAGAGAACTCCTACTTTTCTTTTCATTTCTTTTAGCCCCCAGTTTCTGCCTCTCTAGCAGAGTGATGGTATGGCCTGCTGTGTGACCGTGGGGGGCCCCTATGGCTGGGTACTGGCTCCTAGATCCCTTCCTCCTAGCAGGGGCTTTTAAAGGTAGAAGGTGGGGTCTGGCAGCCTCCCTGACAGGAGGTGTGGCGGGTGCCCTGCCCGGGCTCCCAGCTCCCTGGGGACAGGGCCACTAGTGGAGAAGTCACCTGGGAGAAGCTTGCCAGTGGGGGAGGGTGTGAAAGGGCCGTGGCTTGGGGGTGTTGTGGAAAAGAGAAATGTGTCCATCAGCATGCTGGCAGGAAATGAGTCCCCTCCCAAGGGTTCAGATGAAGGTTATTATGGAATGGCCACGTATACAACAGTTTGGGGGTCTCATACCTGCCGAAGCTGAGCTGGACCCCCGAGGAGAGCTACCAGCACACACCATTTTAGGGAAGAAACACCCTGGCTTCCCTCTCTTTCCTTCCAATCTCTTGCCAGCACCTCCTGGTAACCGCCTGCGGGGAGACCCAGTGATGCAGTATATGGGGGGGGGCAGCCACATACTGGACAGAGAAGAGTGAAGAATGCACTGGGGGTGCGGGTGGAGGTGGACAGATGGAGGCGATGGAGGATAATCAGGAAAAACATCCATCGGTGGCAACGGTGGACTGGTGCTGGGCTTGTATGTCCCCTTTCCCCTGTGTGGTGCAGGTGGTCAGAATCCCCCCGTCACCGTGGGGGACACTCAGCGCTCCTCCTGATTCTGGGTGTATATACTCTTTCCCCCAGGGGGTCATCCTGAGCAGAGCATCCCACTTCAAAGCGATGCCCTCCTTTTGCGAACCTTGGGGCAGTTCCTCTTCGGCACATTCATACAACGTTTACACTCCCCACCATTGCACTGTTGGCTCTCCGTGTGTGTGTGTGTGTGTGTTTGTGTGTGTGTGTGTGTGTGTTTGCGTGTGTGTGCGTGTGTGCATGCCCTGGATTGGAAGCCCTTCAAGATGTCACAGTTCTTTTGTTCACAGCATCTTGCAAGAAGGTATTCCAGAAATATCTCTTGTTTGATGATCAGTTCCTTTAAGTCATAATCACAAAATTCTGCAGGGAAGGACTGCAGCCATAGTTCCTGAGTTTCCAAGGCGGACAAATAATCACGAAAAAGTTCCTGAAGATGCATCCTGTGTTTTCATTCTTGGGATAACACTGACAGGGGTCAGTCCCATAAAGGTCCCCATATCACACCGCTCTCTGCAGGGAAAGATGTGGACTGAACAGCTATATCTTTTCTACCGTAGCACAGTGATGATGTCCCCAGACTCTGCTGGTGGTTTGACCATGCAGCAGATTCTCAGTGTCATATGTATTTAAAAATGTGAGAGTCTAGTGGGAGTAAAATGGGGTTGACCCTGTTTCAGTGATGGAAACAAAGCTAGGAAGCGGAGGCCGTGTGTACCAGGTACTGACCTGTCCCCGGTCACAGCTGGTGTGGTTCTCGGAGAAAGCAGCACCCGGCTGTGCCGAGCCTGGGAATAGAGCCTCCCCGGCCCGGCTTTGCGCCCCTGAATATTTGCAGTTTCTGAGGGAAAACCTAAGGGACTTGGAGTCAAACCTTCCTGCAGTCTGCAGTTGCCGGTCTCTCTCTTCTGTCAAATTTGCTCTATCTTGTTATAATGCTTGAAAACTGGGGCTTCACAAAGGAAAAAGGGAAGTCTTAACCTAGAATCAACTTCTTTCTCAGCCGATGTGAACTGATTCTAGTATCGGTAGAAAGTTGTGTTGTGTGTTCTGAAAGGATAGGGTTTAATTCCGGTTTCAAATTAATTCTACAGCAAGAGCTTGGAATTCCACCCAGAGAGACGAAACGGCAGCTCCGGTGGGATTGTGTAAAGGGTTGGTGGGGAAACAGGCATTGGCCGCACATGTCTCCCCTGCTTGGGCCAAGTAGGGGGACAGCCAGGACAGGGGCTATGAAAGCACCCACGGACGACCCCTGGGGGATGCCTGAGCAGATAGGGACAGGGCCCAGCCTGAGACCCGTTTTTAGTGGGGTACAGCTCTGGTTCCTGGGGTTGTACTTCCTCTGCGGTGAGAAAGAGATTACAGGCAAGAGGACAGGTGCTCAAAAGCCCCACAACAAGGGGGAAGTGGTGGAGAGGAGCATCAAGGGGGAACCTTGCATTCCAGGTGTGCTGGATTGCTGAGCCCCGCACCCTCAGCGTAGCTGGCAGGGCTGGGGCATCAGTTCCTTCAAGCTGGTTATCTCAGGTGGCAGGAAGCGGAGACATCATTTCTGTGTGTTCCATGAGGTAGGGTAGGAAATGTTGGGAAGCCTTGAACTTGCATCCTTCTTAAAAGCCTGAGATGAAGCAGGAGTGGGTTCCTGGTAGAAGCACCTCGTCAAAGAATTCCAGGGGGCACCAGTCACAATCCATTCACATCCCCAATGGTGTGACTGGTATATCCTGTGGTTTCCCTGGGTCCCTTTTTAATCCCCTGGTAACCTGTAGGTGGTCTGAAGGAAGTGATTGTGGGCAATTGTGTGGGCAGGGAGTTCTAAGATTTTCTGCATTTCTATTTTTCACTGTGCTTAGCTCAGAAATGAGTGGAATTAATGAATGACAAAATGCCAAATTCCAAAATAAAGCAGAAATAGTTCTTTTGTCAAGGCAGCTGTGTCTAGGTTGGGGACTTCTGGTCTACCTCCTTTTCAGTGTGTTTTGATCTCTTCCCTCCCAAGAGCTCTCAAGGTCTGGTACTATGGCTTCTCTGCTCATTGTCCAGCTTCCTGCCCACGGTCCCTGACACGCCTGGAAGCTTGAATGTTTGAAGAGCTTAATTCCCTGTCCCTTTTGCTCTTATCACAGGGTGAAAAGACAGTTGTTCTGAAGGACATGACCAGTCAGTTGAGCCACAGCTATACAGAGATATATGTTTGTTTTGAAATATTAAAATGAGATTTACCTGGACACATTAAATATTTAAATTCTTTGTTGAGTTTTTTTTTTTTTCCTGATTACTAGTTTTTGGGGTTTTTTTGTTTGTTTTGTTTTTGTATTTTTTTTCCAGGTATAATTTGCATTCAGTGCCATTACACTAGTTATTGTGCCATTCCAGGAGTTTTAACAAATGCATGTTGTCATGTGACCTGCAGCACAGGCAGAATATACAGCGATTTCCTTATCTCCCCAAATTTGCTTGTGCCCTTTGTAGCCAGCACCCTGCCTCCCCCAGCATCTGGCAAGCACTCATCAGTTTTCTGTTCCCATAGTCTCCTTTTTGAGAATGGCATAGGAATGGAATCCTACATAGCATCTGTCCCTTGTGAGTCTCTCTAGCATAAGGCATTTGAGATTCATCTTCATTGTTGATATATCTGTTATCCCTTCTTTATCACTGAGCAGTATTCTCTTGGATGAATATGCTACAGTTTATCCATTCACCAGCTGAAGGACATTCAGGGTTTTCCAGTGTATTATTAGTATTTTGACTATTTCCATCTGTTAGTGGGTAGGAAGCTTTCTCATGAATCGCTATGGTACTAACCAAGTATATTTGGTACCTTTCTTCACGGCAAAGTTTTCTGGGTAGCGTCCTGCAAGACACCCTCTATGTTGGTGCACTGGATGGTCCTTTAAGATGGTGGCCTTAGTAGTGGTGTCACCATGGCCCCATATGGTTGACACCTCACCACCTCCTCCATCTTCCATTATTCTCTCCTGCTCCCTCTCCTGAGGGACATACCTCCTTTCATGTGGAGGCCAATTAGAAATGTTCTAAAAGCATTTCTCTGAAAACTCAGAACCCAAACTAAACCATCTCCATATGCTGTTTTCCACTTCAAAGACAGTTGGAAGATAGTTTGACACAGTTTCTTTTCTTCAAAGTGGGGTGGGGGAGGCTTTTCACTGTGGGACCAAGAAGGAGGGTCTAGAAAGAACGCCCTGAGGACATCTGTCTCAGGCAGCCTGGGGAAGTAGACACCTGAAGGGTGGAGGGCAAAGACGGCGTTGGTTGTCTATAATTATTTAGCTGATAGGAACAGAATTCTGCAGCAAAGCCTGGTATCCGACAGGTTGTGTCATTTCGAGCGACCCTCTGTCTCCCAGCAGCTGGAAACATCCCAAGAGTGGCATTGAGGAAACTTGGATTTTGACCTTGACAACATCGTCTTCAACACTGTACTTCAGCTTCTCTTGTTAGGATGAGGGCCGTGGAGAGGATGAGCCTCTTGGGTCTCTGACACTCATCTCACCCTCTCACATCCCAGCCTAGGGCTGCTCTTTGAATCTGCTGGCTCTGTGAGTCCAGAAACAACTGCTTGGTACCCCAGGGATGCTGAGCTGCCCTCATCACTCACCCAGTGTCCGAGGGGGGTAGTGCTCTGTTGGGGGACGAGCCTTAGCTGGCCACGCATTCTGGAGGAGTACAAGAGAGCATTCTCCTGCCGAGGTGAGATTCGGGGGACACTTCTCCAAATCCAGGCCTGTAAGGAAGGCGATCTGGCAAAAGATCCGCTAAAGACTTTAGAAGCCCGTTACGTACATGCAATAATGTCTTCTGCTAGCAAATATATCAAAACGCAAACATAATGTTTGTGTGACAAAACATGGAGCTTCCTTTGGAGCCGTTACTGGCTGCTCATGGGACTTCCTTCACGTTGTTATTTCATATCGTCCTTCTCTTGCAAGTGACATCTAAAACACTTCTCCTTTGAAGCATGCATGTGAGGCCAGGAGAAAATCCGAGAACGGAACGGGATCTTTTGGCCAAGATCTTCTCTTGCAAGTGGCCATTTGCCAACCAGAGCACAGAAATCCTTAATCCTCCCTTTGCTGTGACATTCCTAGTGAGTTGGAAATGGGAAGTAATTTCCTTTATTTATATATATAAATTTATTATATGTATATTTTATAATAAATAAAATAAATTTATTATATATTATATATATTCATTATATATATTTTATATATAAATAAATTTATATATGTATAAATAAATCTTTAAAAAAAGAAGAAATTTCCATATAACTTTTGACTCCTCCAGTACTTAACTATTAATAGCCTACTGTTGACCAGAAGTCTTACTGATAACATGAACAGTTGATTAACATATATTTAGTATGCTATATGTCTCATATATTCTTATAATAAAGTAAGCTACAGAAAAGAAAATTTTAAAATCAAATGGAAGAGAAAATACATTTACAGTACTGAACTGTTGTTTATTGAAAAAAATCCTCATATAAGTGGACCCACACAGTGCAAACCTATATTGTTTATATACGTGAATGAATATTATATGTCTATGAATGAATATTACTCAGCCATGAGAAAAGGAAATCTTGACGTTTGCAACAACATGGATGAACCTTGAGGAAATTATGCTGAGTGAAATAAACCACGCACAGAAAGACAAACCTGCATGGTATCACTTATATGTGGAATAAAAAAAATAAGAAAAATAGATAAGAGAAGTTAAATTAAGAGTAGAAAAGTGGCTGCCAGGGTCTGGAGGGGGGAGGGTGGAGTAGGGAGAGGTTGATAAAAGGGTACAAGCTTTATGTTGTAAGAGAAATAAGGTCTGAGAATCTAATTATCACATGGTGACTACAGTCAATAACCTCGTATTATATAATTGACATTTGCTAAGAGTAGAACCCAGATGTTCTCACATACACCCAAGAAAAATAAATAAAATCTATTCATCAGTTCTTCGTGTGTAGAAACCATGTGATGTCAATGGATAAGCAGATGACACAGAAACCATGCCATTTTGTGTGTGTGTGTGTTCTCTGTGTATTTCTAGCCCCAGGCAAATCCTGCTGTGGGCTGGGCTTCTTATAATAGCCCCTGTTCTGTGGTCACCAGGGCTTAGGAACTGTGTTTCCATTAGTCCCCCTTTCCTGGGCTTTCTTGACCCTACGTTACTGTTCCCTCAGCAGCTTCAAGCAGAAAATCAGCACAGAGATGCTTATGAAGGCTGCCTCACCACTGTTAAGACTGATGTCAGTTTTCAATTCTAGTATTTTATATGAAGCTAATCTGTGTTTTATATTGAGTTATATAAAAATTATAAGCCATACTAAATTTTGAGTGTGATTAAAAAAAACAAAACAAAACACCTGTACGTTTCAAACTTGCATGGGTTGAGCATTTTGTATTATAAATTGCAGGCACTCAGCATAACTCACAGGGCTTTGTTGCTCCTAACTTGGAGTTCTCATGTGTGAAGGTACCCTTTGGTGTGAAATATAAAATGTTCTTTTAATATAATGCTGTCTATAAATATGATTTTTTTTCCTCTGGGAAAGGAGGTAGATTCTCTTTTAGTTCATTTAAATATACAGTCCTGTAAAGTTTTATTTCTCTTTATATCATAGGACATAATTCTAGGTATTTTAGAATTATTTCCAGATCCATAAGCTTTCCTCACTAATTGTTTACAAAATTATTTATTTATTATTTATTTATTTAGAAGATTTTATTTATTTATTAGAGAGAGAGCGAGCGCACAAGCAGGGGAGAGAGGCAGAGGCAGAGGGAGAAGCAGGCTGCCCACTGAGCAAGGAGCCCGATGCGGGGCTGGATTCCAGGACCCTGGGATCAGGACCCAAGCAGAAGGCAGACGCTTCACTGACTGAGCCACTCAGGCACCCTATGTTATTCATTTTTAGTAAAATAGATGACGGTATAGTAAATGCCCTTTGCCTAAGGCATACAGTTAAGGCAACTTAATATGTTTCTAAGTAAAGGGGAAAAAATGGGATGAGATAAATATTACCCAGAGGCCTGTGGTGGTTATCTTTTGGCAGAAAATTACAGCTTGGTAATCCTTGTTTCCCTTTTACTCATCAGTTTTCTAAAATTTCCACAATGGATGTTTTATCTTGGTAATAAGAAGAAAAATGATACTTGTTTGTTCTTTTAAATAAAGTCATTTATCCCAGCACTCAGCCTCTGTCCCCTCCCAAGTGAGTCAGGGCTTGGGTGGGTATTTTTAAGCTTAATAGGAGTGTAAGTGACAACATTGTAAAATATTTAAAGTGTACCTTGTGATGATTTGCCATACATACACACTGTGAAAGGATCTCTTCCGTCTAGTTAATTTTATTCATCACCACACACACACACTCTTAAAAAAATTTTGTTTTTTGATGAGACCACAATACATACAGTGTTATCCACTGTAATCACCACATGGGTTTTAACTTACATTCCTCGTTGTCTCTAGGGTACTGCTCAGAACTATCCCCAGGTGCCGTGGGAGGTCAGGAGTCACAGCAGTTTGGGGGCCACCAAAGTGACCCCAGTGGCAGATACCAGTGTGCAGAAGGCTGCAAGCCTCACTGGGTTTTAAGTCACTGAACCCCTTTTGGTTCATTCTGGGAACCACAGTGTGTGGAGAGCTCAGACTTTGGTTCTCTGGCAAAGGTGTCACCAAGATGAACCCCAGGAGATGTAAATCACAGTACAGCCTGCGAGTAAAGTTGTTTTTAATCCTCACTCTGTGAATGAGTGTGACCTGAAGGTTGTTTAATAATACAGATTCTTTCTCTAGAGAAATGCTAAATAATTAAAGCTTTTATATGTCTGTATGGACTTTGAAAACCAAGAGTCTAAGATTCTGATAGCTTAATTAGCTTTAAAAAAAAAAAAAAGAAAGAAAACAAAACTGCAAGTCATGTGGAGTTGTAAAAAAAAAAAAAATCAATACCTGATTTTTCCTATCACTCTACCTTCCCATCATTCCCTGTCCTTGTCAGTGAAATGAGTATTATGCTATATTCAGTTCATTTTGCAAATTAATGTATTTATAGTTATTCTTTTGAGCCATTTGGTTTTGGGGCAAATGATATCCTTTGTGAATGTTTTATTCTTTTATTTTAAAAGATTTATTTATTTGACAGAGAGATCACAAGTAGGCAGAGAGGCGGCGGGGGGTGGGGCGGGAAGCAGGCTCCCAGTTGAGCAGAGAGCTCGATGTGGGGCTCGATCCCAGGACTCCGGGATCATGACCTGAGCTGAAGGCAGAGGCTTTAACCCACTGAGTCACCCAGGCATCTGTGAATGTTTTATTTCTTATTTAAATTCCAAATGGTATTGAATAGGCACAATAACAATAAATTTTTTTAAACCAGAATTTGTATCTTTTATTTCTTATTTTTTTAATAAACATATAATGTATTTTTATCCCCAGGGGTACAGGTCTGTGAATCGCTAGGTTTACACACTTCACAGCACTCACCATAGCACATACCCTCCCCAATGTCCATAACCCTCCTCCCCCTCTCCCAACCCCACCTCTCCCCAGCAACCCCCAGTTTGTTTTGTGAGATTAAGAGTCACTTATGGTTTGTCAATAACAATAAATTTATTCAAAATTCAAGGTTAGGAAAGAATTTTAATTAACCTGATCATTTTATATTTTTGTAAGGGAGTAGCAGTGTTTTAGCTTTATTATCTGGACAGTATGGTTGCTTTAAAATAATTTTTACTTTGAGAAACTTGATATTGGAGAAATGGAAGTTTTCATATGTTTTGGAAGCCCTACTGAAATAGTACAGCAGCACGTGATCTTAGCTCACTCCTTTTAATTGGTTTGGTCTAGCCTGGGGGATGTTGCCTGGTATACTGTGGTGTGTGTGTTTCATGTGTATGGCATCTGTGATACAGACGGGATGTGCGCGTGGTGCAGTGTGTGTTTAACGTGTGATGTACAAGGAGGTGCAGTTTGTGTTTAACGTGTGATGTACAAGGAGAGTGCCCCTGTCTGGGTGGAATGCGGTGTATATACAATGTGCTGTGTCGGGTGTGTGTGTTGTGTGTGTGTGCAAATATGTGCTATATAGGGTGTGTGCTTGTGCTCACAGGGGATGTGGTATGTGTGTGTAGGTAGAATGGAGTCTGTGTATCATCACTAACTTACGTGAGAGGGAAGAAATCAAAATTATTATTTAGTGGCCAACTCTCCCTTTTAACATGGCCTTATTTTACTGAGTTGGGCACTCAAACTGAGGAAAGAACTAAATTGAGAAAAGGGCATTTGAAAGGACTAGAGAAAGGGGAAGAAGCAAGTCAGAAACTGGCTGATAAAGGGGAGAGAACTCTGGGGGCAAAAAAAAAGATGTCTAATACAATTGTTCTTCTAGATTATGGCCATCTGGTGTGAGATGTGAATTCTCTCCATTCCATAAAAGATTAGTAAAATTAGGGGCATCTGGGTGGCTCAGTGGGTTAAGCCTCTACCTTCGGCTAAGGTCATGATCTCAGGGTCCTAGGATCGAGCCCCGAGTCAGGCTCTCTGCTGGTGGGGAGCTTACTTCCCCTCCCCCCCCCCCCGCCTGCCTCTCTGCCTACCTGTGATCTCTCTCTGTCAAATAAATAAATAAAATCTTTTTTAAAAATTAGTAAAATTAGCATCAACTTGCCAGTGCTTTTAGAGTTGGATTTGTTTGTTCTGGGATATTAAACACTACTCAATCTGGCCTCTAAACAAAGACTACTCAAATGGGCTGGCACGTTTGAGACATCCTCCTTCTCTGAAGAATTTTTTGCATTTTTAAGTTTGGAAAGTCTAAGTCATATGGAATCACTAAAATTCAGATGAGAGGTAAAACCCAGAACTTCATGTCTAGAGATAAGGTGTGGAATGATAGAACTGAATGGGACTTGTTACTTCCTTTAGTCCAAAGACTATAGAGTTTGGAAATCCATAAGAAGCTTACTGGAAAAACTAACATTATTTCCTGGAAGTCAGTGCCATATAAAAGCCTGGGATTTAGATGTAATATCACCCAGATTTGAACCCCAGTTCCAACACTTATTATCCTGAGTGACATTGGACAGGCTAGGTGAAACCTTCCTTGCAGGGTTTAGAGTAAGTAAATATGTATAGTGCACTTGTCACAGACTTTGGCATATAGTAAGTAACAGCTTTTTATCAATTATAAGTGATAATAAGTTCACTACAGCATTGGACTACACAAAGTCCTATTGTGTAGCATTAATATGCTGCTGGACAATGGATGGTTACTCCCAAGAGTAACTATAGCTGTGTACTGACACTGAATTCATTCTACCACACAACTGTGTAACAAGGCAACTCTGCAGATAAATCCGTTTTGTGTGTCAAACTTGGGTATAACAACTATTCTTGGAGGCATCAGTCTGAAAAGCATATTCATTAACTATAAAAATGAGAAATCTGATGCATTCACACGCACCCTGTATGTGCACTTGTCTTCATGGTCAAGGAACTGAGGAGATGTAGCAGAAGGTTAGCATTAAACACAGAGCATTCATAAGTGGATTGTAATTCATTATTTGGTCATCAGAGTGATACAGTTCAATGGATCGCAGCACAGAAAAATGCCAGAGTGTTTTACATAATGTCAATGTGTGCTTGGTAATTATCTATCATTTACCTAGTGCCTTGTGTTTTCAATATGCACTGCACTCATTTAAAGTGGGCAGGTGGTATTCTTCCTCCTGGAGGGCTTGGAAAATAAACATAGAATACTGTCGGAACTAGGACTGTTTCTTATCTCTTCATGTTCCATAGTTGGGAGGACCTGGCAAATGAGGTATAGAAGTGATAATATCCGATGATCTTTGTTCCAATAAGAAGATATTTTCATCACAAAAGGTGCCTTATTCTTACTAATTTCCTCTAGTTAGAGAGATTTCTGTGGGCCAGTGTTTCATAGCCCTTTGTGCTCTAATTCCCAAATGAAGATAGGGGATTGGCATCTGCAAAACTAGGTGGGAGTGAGCATACTTTCTGGATGAAGACTTAAAATTTACACAGTAGCCTGTATTTTCCACAGTAGTCTTACATGTATTATCACGTGACCCTTACCGTGCTATAAGAGTAATAAAGGGAATAATTACTATCTCTATTATGCAGATGAAGAAACTCTGCTGTAAAGAGATAAGTGACTTGTCTAGGTCAACTTAGCTAGTAAGTAGCAGGGGCCAGTCTCAAATAAAGGACTTACAACTTTAAGATCAACATACTTTCCATTCAAATACAAAATCCCTCTGCTAGTAACCTTGGTTTTGCTGAGTAATCATACTGGAAGTACAGTGCTAACTTCTGGGTCTGTTGGTAGACAAAGCTACCATTATTCCATAGGGAATATATGGGAAAAGCATGCTTTTCTGTGAATGGAAGTAGCCTTGCTCTAGCCAATAATTGGTTTGGCAAGTGGAGCATGAGCTATATTTCAGCTCTCATTTACCCTTTCAGCCAGACAAGCTTGTGAAACACTCATGGTAGACCTGCTGGTGGGGTGAAGGAAGGAAGACTGTGGTAACTGGCCTCCAAAGATAGTTGTCAACATTTACTCCCACTTCTGTATGCTCATGATGTACTTCCATTGAAAACTGAAGCTTGTTTCTCCTCCCTTTAAATATGGGTTGGTATTCTGACTATTCTGACTGAGAGAATTCTGTCATAATTAATCTAATATTTCTAAGCCCACGCCTTGAAAGAACTGTCAACTTATCCTTCTTTCCTTTTGATGCTCCATGTTGGAAATCAAGTCATCATGCTATAAGGAACCCCCAAAAACATAAGGAGAGGCCCATGCAGTGGAGAACTGTGGTCCCCAGCCACTGCCCTGTTGGAACTTCAGCCAATAGCTAGTACCAACTGGCACCCATAAGATTTAGATCATTTGGATTTTTCCAACCATCCTAGTGTCCCAGCTGACATGAAGTGAAATAGACCTATGTAGTCAACTCCCAGAATCATTAGATAATATTATTTAAGACATGAAGTTGTGGGTTGCTTTGTAATATAATAATAGTTAACTAAAAAGAAATTCACATGGATTAGTAAGAGCTGGGGCACAAATGACCAGAGCTGTTACTAGCCTCACAAGTGAATTAGCTACAATAATGAGGTGATGACAGTGTAGTGGACTGGTTGGTGGCCCTGAAAAATCTCTGTCCACATGGGGAGATGGAGAGGAGAGGGAGTTGAGGGAAACTGGAAGGGGAGATGTACCATGAGAGACTATGGACTCTGAAAAACAACCAGAGGGTTTTGAAGGGGCGGGGGGGTGGGAGGTTGAGGAACCAGGTGGTGGGTAATAGGGAGGGCACATACTGCATGGAGCACTGGGTGTGATGCCAAAACAATGAACACTGTTATGCTGTAAATAAACAAATAAAAGAAATGCAAAAAAAAAATCTCTGTCCATATCCTAGTCCTCAGAGATTGTGAGTGTCAAATTATTTGGAAAAGGGGTTTTTGTAATTAATTAATGTAATTAAATAATGTAATTAATGTAAGGAATCTGAGATGAGGGTATCATCATAGTAGGCTCTAAACCTAATGACAACTGTGACCATGGAGACAGAGATTGGAGTGATGTGGCTACAAGCATTAAGAAATGCTTCAAGCCACCGGAGGCTGGAAGAGGCAAGAAATGGATTTTCCCCAACATCCCCAGAGGAAGTACGATCCTACTAGATTTTGAATTTCTAGTTTCCAGAAACATCGGAGAATACATTTCTGTAGTTTGAAGCCATCTAGTTTGTGGTAATTTGTTGTAGGAAATAGATACATATTTTGAAATGGGGTGCTGTAAATGTAAATAAACACCTAAAAGGCAGAAGTGGCTTTGGAATTTGATAATGGGTACAGGTTGGAAAAATCTTGAGATGCATGATAAAATAAAATAAATCAATTGCCTTGTATACACTATTGGAAGAAATCGGGATGTTAAAGATAGTCTTTAGTGAGGGCTAAGAAGAAAATTAGGAACATGTTATTGGAAATTGCAGAAAAGGCAATTCTTGTTATATTGTAACAGAAAACATGGCTGACTTGTGTTCTATACTTGTGTAGAACATAGATTTTCTCTTTCATCATGATAAGTATATTATTTAATCCCTATCACTTATTCCCCCACCTCCCCCCCACTGACCGCCTCTCTCATAACCATGTATGTACTCTATAGCTAAGAGTCTATTTCTTGGTTTTTCTGTTTTTCTTTGCTCATTTTTTTTGTTTTGTTTTTTGAATTGCACATATGACTGAGATTATATGGTGCTTGTCTTTCTCTGGCTGACTTACTTTGCTTAATGTTATAATTTCTAGGTCTACCCATGTTGTTGCAAACTTCAGGATTTCATTTTTTATGGCCAAATAATATTCCTGTGGGGGGGCGTGTGTGTGTGTGTGTACCACATCTTTATCCATTTATCTATCAATGGACACTTGAGCTGCTTCTATAGTTTGGTTATTGTAGCATATGTTATAATAAACATAGGGATGCATGTATCCCTTTGAATTAGTATTTTTGTATTTTGGGGGTAAATACCCATTAGCATGATTACTGGATTGTACGGAAGTTCTGTTTTTAATTTTTTGAGGAACCTTCATACTGTTTTCCACAGTGGCTGCGCTAGTTTGCATTCCAGTAGTGCAGGAGGGTTCCTTTTTCTCCACATCCTTGTCAACACATTGTTTCTTGTATTTTTGATTTTAGTCATTCTGACAGGTGTGAGATACTTTTTTTGTATTTTCAATTTGCATTTCCCTGATGAGTGATGTTGAACATCGTTTTGTATGTCTGTTGGCCATCTGTATGACTTCTTTGGATAAATGTCTGTTCATGTCGTCTGACCACCTTAATTGGGTTAGTTGTTTTTTGGGTTTTGAGATGTATCAGTTCTTTATATATTTTGGGTGCTGACTCTTTATTGGATATGTCATTTGACAATATCCTCTACCATTCAGTAGTTTGCCTTTTAGTTTTGTTGATTGTTTCCTTTGCTGTGCAGAGACTTTTTATTTTGATGTAGTCCCAATAGTTTAATTTTGCTTTTGTTTCCCTTCTTTCAAGAGACATATCTAGAAAATGTTGCTATGATTGATGTCAGGGAAATTATTGCCTATGCTCTCTTCATGGATTTTTGTGGTTTAAGGTGTCACATTTGGGTCTCAGATCCATTTTGAGTTTGTTTTTGTGTATGGTGTAAGATAAGTGGTCCAGTTTGGTGCTTTTGCATGTAGCTGTCCAGTCTTCCCAATACCATTTGCTGAAGAGACTTCTTCTCCTTGCATATTCATTCCTCCTTTGTTGAAGATTAACTGACCATATGAGTGTGGATTTATTTGAGTTTTCTATTCTATTCCATTGATTTAAATGTCTTTTTTTATGCCAGTACCATACTGTTTTAATTACTACCTCTTTGTAATATAACTTGAAGTCTAGAATTGTGATACCTCCAGTTTTGTTTTTCTTTCTCAAGATTGCTTTGGCTATTCAGGGTCTTTTGTGGTTCCATACAAATATCAGGATTGTTTATTCTAGTTCTGTAAAAAATGCTGTTGGTGTCATGATAGGGATTGCATTAAATCTGTAGAACATAGACTTTTAAGTGATGAACTTGACTGCTTGTGCAGGAGTTTTCCAAACTGTGTGTTGAAGGTGTGGCTTGTTTTCTTCTTAATGCTTATATTAAAGTGCAAGGGGAAAGAGAGAAATTAAGGAAGAAACTGTTAAGTAAAAGGAGCAAGCTCTTCTTTGGGAAACTCTCAGCATATTCTCATTGCAAAAGATGCTAAACTTGGGAGATTCGCTGTAAGGAAAATGTCCTGGAGAGAAGGCCAGCAGTGTGTCTGAATAATCTTTTGCTGAGGAGATTGGGCATGTGACTCACACATACAATCATCTCAGCAGAGTCCAGTAATAGAGATGAGGTTTTCCAGGAAAGATGTGTTGGGAATCCTCTTGTCTAATGGTGTGGATCCTGTGACATACACAGAAGACCTGAAAGGTTTTTGAGAATGTTGTATCAGCAGAAACTCTGCTAACTGAAGGCGAATCCCAAAGGGGACAGAGACAGGACAAAGTGGAAGTGGTCTGTTGGGCTCACAAAAGTCTATAGAAAAGAAACAAGCTGATAGAGCGACTTTATAGTGCTCAGTCTGTGCTAGTCTTCAAATAAAACAAAACCAAAAAGCAGAAAGACTTGAAGAGGTTGAAAGAGTGAGAGGCACAGGCCTAAAGAACTGAGCAGGTGCAGAAGCCGGCTGAGCTGCCACAGGCCTGCAGGGCAGAGCCTCTGGCCCGGAACAGAGAACCTTGAGCCATAGAGGGTTATTCTCAGTCTTGAAACCTAATGGAATTTTCCCTTCTGGACTTTAAAATTGCTTGTGACTGGTGACTCCTTTATTCCTTTCATTTTCTTTTTTTTGGAATATAATGGCTCTAACTCTTATACCCTATGTGTGTCCCACCATTGGGTTTTGGAACCAGGTAACTTGTGGTACTCATTTCACAGGTCCACAGATAAGAGTGGAATTTTGTCCCATCATGGATCATACTGAGTCTCATCCAGACATGATTTAGATGATTTCGATGTGATTTTTGACTTTTGAGTTGATGATATACAATGAGAAATTAAATCTGAGCTGATGCCTATAATGAGCTGAGACTTTCGGGATCTTGAGATGAGGTGAATTGTATTTTGCATGTGGAAATGATGTGCATATTTTGAGTGGAGCCAGACAGTAGGTAGCCTTGGGCTAAATACTGATCTCTGAAAATGTATGTCTATTCCTAATCCCAGAACCTGTGAATAATACTTTATTTTGCAGATATAATTTAGTTAGAATTCTGGAATTAGAATACCATCCTGAATTATCCAGGTGGGCCCTAAATTCAATGACAGATATACTTAAAAGAGACAGAAGAGGAAGATTCCAGGATTCTCTCCTCCAGAATTGTGGGAAAATAAATTTACCTTTTAAAAATCTCTTGTGTTCATGATAATTTGCTATAGCAGCTTAGGAAATTAATATAGCAAGGAAGTTCATTCTGTGGCTGGAAGGAATCTGTTTTCTCAGTTTTATCACAATCTCTTGACAGTGGTTTTTGGCATAAGATACCATAAGATACCCCCACGTCCCCATGATCCATATAGCACAGGACATTCAGCTCTATCCACACCCGCAGATAGGAACTGAGTACCTCGATTTTTCAACCCTGCCTGCCTCTAAGCCCTTTGAATTGTTACAGTGTAGCTCCTTCCATTAAGTGGTAGAGTAAATTCCCATCCCTTGATTCTAGAATTAATCTTCAGGCTAATAGAATGGGACAAAAGTGAGAGCACACAAGTTCCAAACCTATGCCTTAACCTGTTGCATATTTCTACTCTCTCCCAGAACCCTCTCCCCAGCCTGTGAATAAGCATATGCTAGCCTATTAGAAGATTAGAGACCCTGGGAAAAAAGAGCCCAATTGTCCAAACCAAGGCTTTCCTGAGCCAACTTAGAGCCAGGTAGTTGAGCAAGCCCAGCCTACCCAACAGCAGGGTCACCTAACCCAACCTCCAGGTCACCAAAGCTCATGAGTAAGCCCAGCTGACATATAGATTTCTGAGTTTTAATTAAGTATCTAAATGAAGGAGTTGTTAACTAATGCAGTATGCAGAGGACTTTTCCTAAAGGTTATTGAGAAGACTTTAATTTCCTTGATATGAAATAAAGTCCACCTGAGAAACTCTAGGGTCAGTCAGGTATGGCTCCAATATTTCCATATAAGGTTTCACATAAATATCTGAAATTGGAGGGAATAAGGAAGCAAGAGAATTTGCCTTGAAACTGTGTAAAGCAAGCATACTTTTTTTGCTTTGGTATATTTATCTGGGGGTGGGAATAAGGGATAGTTTTCACACGGAATTGACATTAACTACAAAGTCCAAAAGATGAGCAATGAGTTGGCCAAGGCAACAAGTTACAGGAGGACAGGAGAGCTTTTAGCTTGAGCAAAGGCCCCGAGTCCTTTGTTGGTATTCAGTATATTTTTAATAAATAAGCAAGTGTCCATGTACCTCTTAGTACTTTGCTTCATTACCACCTTTGGAACAACCCCCAAGATGCCTACCATGCCAGCTGTCAGCCTCCTCCTCACTTCCTTTCCCCTTCTTTTCACCTACAAAAACACTGCCTGCTGATGAGTTGTAAGTCATTTTGCAGAGGAAATTGGGTGTGCAAATCCTGTGATTAGACAAACATCCCTCATTAAAAGTTGTAATCCACTGGCCCTCTGTGTTGACACCTTAATTGCGAACTCTTAACAGCCTGAGCACACTCAATGACCCTGAACAACTCCACCTTCATCATCTCTTTCCCAGCCCCCTCCCTTCCTTGCCTGAGTCTCCAGTAGAAAATGACATCGTCTTCCAGATGGGGTAACGTGGTCTTCTCTTACTTGCAGTGATAATAATGTTTTCTCAGTTTTATCACAGTCTGTTGAGAGTGGGACTGATTTGCATATTCCCTAACATTTAATTAACGATGTCACCTTCCCAGTGCCTTGAAAACAGTTTGCATTTTTTCTTCCTCCCCGGGCAGACCTCCAACTGTTACCTCCCACATTTTCTGCTGCAGTCCTTTTTATTACTTTAATGACAAATAATTGGGCAGATTCTGAGTAAAGAGGGTGAGAGCCAAAGGACTGTTGCAAGGGAGACAGCTGCGTGTTACAAGACACTTTTAGTGGTCTCTAAATCAGACAGACAAGTAGAGTAATGATCACCTTGCCATAATGAGACACAATTAAGAATCATTGTGGCAAGTGACAGAGCATTTCATTGAACAGTAACCTCCTTCTTCAGGTTCTCTCTCCCTTCTTTTTTTTCCAAAGGAGATTGAATCTTAATTGTAGCATCGCCATTTGCAATGCTATCATTAAGATTGTGTCAGCATTTCCAATATAAATCGCATATTTTCAAGGGTTTATTACTTAAACATAAAAACTAGCTCCATTTTGAAATTTAGGGTGTCAGATCTTAATCTAAAAGAATCAGAAAATATAGATTCTCTGGTAGAAAAAGGTCTTACAGGTGCTTGATTTGTATCAGATCTCTGAATACTAGAATGCATTTAAAGCATTTTACGTTTTGCAGATTTCTAAGGAAAGACCCTTTTGCCCAGTGTTTTTCAAACTTGAGCATGCATAACAACCACAGGAAGGACTTGTTAAAACAGACGGCCTTACCCCACCTAAGTACTTATTCAATAGGTGGGGTAGGGCCAAGTTTACATTTCTAAAAATTTCCCAAGTGATGCTTCTGTTGCTGGTCCAGGTAACCACACTTTGACAACCATGACAAGGATCAATAACAAAATTCCAAATCACAGAACCACACATCTCAGAAGTTAGTGACATTGATTAGTATTTGAAAGACTAATCCAAACATAGTGTAGGAAACAAAGCATCCTCTTCAGAAATCCACCCTGTGACTGCTCTCCACTCTAAGTGGCAGGGAGTCTTTTCTAGTCAGTTCTTTCAAAATAAAAGGGAAATTAAAAACCAACTATATATACTTGATGAGCCACTGCAATTTAAATTAAATATTCTGGAGGTGCCTGGATGGCTCGGTTGGTTGAGCATCTGACTCAGCTCAGGTCATGATCTCAGACTCCTCACTCAGTGGAGAGTCTGCTTGTACCACTGCCCCTCCCCACAGCTCATGCTTATTCTCTTTCAAATAAATAAATAAATACATAAATAAATAAAATTTAAAAATACATATTCTTTTTTTATTTTACTTTGTCTCTTTCCTAATGAGCTGAGTGCCCTTTGGAATGTGTCCTTGCTCTCTATACACATTCCCTTTCCCCAAGGCTACCTGTCCCTGTCAATATAGTATGTTTGGAATGGCCAACATTCTCAATTTCATGGACAGAGAAATGGCAATAGACTATAAATAATTTGCCCAAAGTCATGGAAATTTTGTGGTAATGGCAGATATATTTGGGTGCTCATTCTATGGACTTATAATCCATAATTTATAATATAAATGGACACATCCATCCTTATACTTAATTCCATTCCTTCTGTGATTCATTTATAGCAATGCAGTTTGCTATGGAATAAGATCAATTATACTATGTAGTTTTTATATAATATAAATTTGAGATGGTGGAAGAATTCAGTAGTGACTAAACATTCCTGTGGAAGCACACTCATGAGTGAAGGAAAGTAACTTATTTTTTCTGAATTTACTAAACCAACCAATTTTTCTAGCATTGTTAAAATGCAGTTGAAAGGCAAGTTAGTGAATTGAAGGGTTTGAATATACTCAAAAAAGTTTTCTTGATTAATAGCACTTAGGAGATTCTGATATCTAAAGTTTAACATCAGCAGAACTCTGTGGTTGTGTCATAAGTAGGAGCATAGAAACCTCTGCCAGTTACCTCAGTGATTATACAAGTCAGGATAGGCTGAGTTATTCAGTGGTAACAAAAATCAAAAAAACAAAACAAACTCAAAGGTGTCATAGAGGTTTATTTCCTGCTCATGCAAAATCTACTGTGGGTCCAGATGGCTCTAGGGTATAATATTCCTTATTTCCCCACATCATTTACCCAAGTGGCTTGGATCTTTTGGTTCCACTGTCTCAACTAAGGCTCCTCAGTCACCTTCGTAGGTGAAGGAAATGCCACCGGGGTGGGGGTGGGGGCTTTGCACTGGTAATTAGAGCTTTGGCCCTGTGGACTCAGATATCACTTCTGCTAGCAGACTGTTGGCCTAGAACAGTCACATCGCTCTGCCCAGTTTGAAAGTGTCAGGGAGCTTTGTGCAGTGGCAGTATCATAGCCAATGAGGTTTATCCGAGGCGCGATTATTGCTAATTGAAAGTGTCAGGGAAATGTAATCAATCAGGAGGAGAGAGGACAAGAAAAATGGGAGGACTAGAAGTCCTACCACCTGCTACAGTGATTCAGACAAAATTTCCTTTCTTCAATATTTTACACAAAATTGTTTTTCCTACCTAGCATCTACCTTTTCTTTATGATTGGATAGTAGGAGGTTTTTGTTATATTTGGTTAATTGTCTCTGCTCTGTATTTTTATCATTGAAACATAAACTAAGGCCTAGTTGTATTGAACATGTCATTTCCAAAGTAATTTTTTACATATTATATCAGTTAATATAACCCTGCAATAATGTGTGTAGAAGGGTATCATGATTGCTGTCAGGAAATAGACTCAGCAATGCTTTGAAACTTCCAGGTTTTCCTAGTCAAGTAAGTGCTGAAGATAAGACTAAAACCCAAATCTGACTAACACCTCATATTCATTTTACTATACCATATTACTGTCTTTGTTGGAGCATTTTATGCTCATTCCTCTCAAATAAGTAAATTAAAATTACTATTGTGCCTTTAAACATGGAATGTTCTGGATCTGGTTTGCCTTAGAGTTTCAGACTTCGTTTAGTATTTATGAGGTCTGGAGTTGTTTTTTTCACAAGGTTGCTGCAGAAATCATTAGTCCATAATTTCCTTAAAAGTCTAAAATTAACTCTGCTTTTATTCCATTTTATTTGATTCTCACATGTGCTTTTAAAATTTTGGATTATTGGGGCGCCTGAGTGGCTCAGTGGGTTAAGCCACTGCCTTTGGCTCAGGTCATGATCTCGGAGTCCTGGGATGGAGTCCCACATTGGGCTCTCTGCTCGGCAGGGAGCCTGCTTCCCTCTCTCTCTCTCTTTCTCTCTGCCTGCCTCTCTATCTACTTGTGATCTCTCTCTGTCAAATAAATAAATAAAATCTTTAAAAAAAATAAAAAATTTTTGGATTATTGCCATTAATTTTATTAAACATCTATAATTACAGGGTCTTGGCTAACATAGCTGGGATATGTGCCATTTGTATTTCTTTACCAGTAAATTGAGATATGTCAACTTTTATGGTGTCATTTTATAGGTCCTCTTACCCCAGAACTTTAATGCTTTTTACAGAAACTAAACCCCTTGGAATTAGGTGTTTGCCTTTTTACCAAGGGAGAAAGCAAGTCCCACTAGGGGCTGTAATACAGATTCTCAGCTTCCGACTAGTTGTTCTTCTCATGGCTCTGGGTGATATACATAGCAAGATTTTGGGTTGATTTTCCCATATCAAAGTGAACTATGAATATAATTGTAAGGTATATAAACATTCATCCACAAAATCCAGTCTTAAACAAATGTAACTATATTTCTCCTTAGGTAACTCTGGCTAAATATCTCTTATAAGCCCCCATTCCTCTGGGTGCTAGAAACTTAATTTCATGGCATTTAGGATGCCTACCAGTAAATTGTGTCAGTGCCCCCACCACAGCCCCTTGGATCTCACCATTCCCATATATGCCAATAGTGTCTTACTGCCAACTTCTACAGCTCTCTACCTGAGGGCTCTCTCACCCACATAGAGGGCAAAATGGAGTAACCCTCAGCCAACTATAGATGAGAGCTAAAAAATAAGTACATTAGCTTCCTAGCCCCTCAGGTGGAAAACTAAGGTGTATTTCACAGTCTATCCACAGGTTCCTATTGGGATTGATTCAGAGTTGCCCACAGCTGTAATATGTTCCTTAATGCATGTGTATTGGTTTCCTTCTCTTTCCTGTTTCATTTCCCCACTCCTCTATGACAGCTTCCTATAATTACCAACCACATAAACCCCATGCTTTTGGACACATCTCAAGTTCTGTTTTGGAGGGATCAGTCCAAGATACTCCCTTTCCAGTTTCCCCTACATCTAAATACCATTGGCTCATAGAACATTGAGACACAAGTGGAGGGGTGAATAATATATGGGTTTGAGTTCCAAATAGGTAGATACGTGGATCTGGGAACCAAAAGGTGGAAGTAGAAAAGGTCCTGCTGTTATTACTCCTAGAGACTTTAAGGGGCTTTGTGCTTCCCTACCCCACAAATTGAGATTGTCAGTCTCGTGGTTCCAGTTCCCAGATGGGGAGACACTTCCACCAGAAAACACAGCCAGAGTCTAATTCAATTTAAAGTTAAGGTTGCCACCTCATCACTCTGAGTTCCTGTGCTAGTAGTCCAGTAGGCACAAAAACGAGTTACCCCATTGGCATGGGTAATTGTCTCTGAATATCATAGGTAGTAGGAATGGTGCCATATATTGGGCAAGGAAGAATATGTTTGGTATTAAAGTAATCCATTAGGATCCTGGTATTCATATGTTCAGTAAATTGGCAACCATTGCATTATAAGGGCCTACAATCCCTTAGTGGTGAAGATCTGGGTCATCCTATCAGAGAAACCACCTAGAGTATCAGAATGACGAACTAAGAGTGAGAGAAATCTAGATGGCAAGGGATGGAAATAGTATCAGCATGATCTCTGATTTTAAATGCAACATCAGGTATGGTAGTTTGACCCACAAATTCCCTTTTGTAAATCTTCTTAGGAACTATGGCCATAGAATCCTGGAGTAGCTGCACCTAGATGCTGGATAGAGTGAATGGAATGTGAGAAACAAGTATATTTGCTCAGTACAAGGGGTGGACTGTATTAGACATTGTTTTGGTGAACCACCTCACCTTCTTTAGCAGGATGCTGTAAATGCTCAAAGATGACTTTCTACTTTGTAGAAATTGCTTTTATCTGGTGGATTCTTAAATATCATCCTGCATCCCAAGGAAGAGCTATAGCCAAAGGCTGAGTGATGGGAGAGTACATCAGCTCCTGCCTCAAGGAAATACAGCACTCTGGTACAATTTATGTTCCAGAGCTCTTGTGTATGTGAAACCATATGCTTGCTCAGTTATAACCTCTTCTCTGTCCTGATTCACTTCCTTCTTTACAAGACTTTTTCTCAAGAGCACTCCCTCAACTCATGTATCTTCAAATCCCTGTCACAGAGTATGCTTCAAGGGAATTTGGCCTATGCCACTCAATTACACAGGTAGGTTATTTTCTGAGATTTACATAGTTTTACAGTAAAAAGGGCATTTTTCTCATTTCCTCAAAAGATAGGACAAGTCAAAATTATGATTTAAAAGGGTTTTTTTCATATCATATTTTATAATCAGTCATAGTCAATGTCATATTTGAGAATTCTGTTTTCTTCACTAATTGTAACTCTGCTATATGGAAGTCTTAGCCCAAGTAACTTGCCAGAATAATTTTATGTTTGAAAGGTGGGCCTGAGCCTATCTTAGTTGACTGAAGTTAAGACTTGGAAATAGTTAAAGACTACAGAATGCACTCTGCAGGTGTTCACAAATAAAGGGTGAAAGGCTGGAGCACTTAAAAATCTTTTGAGTATAAAAAAATGCCTTTCTGTTTACCTATTTGTTGATCTGTCTAAACTATCTAGTTTTGAATGTATTTATACTCACACAGGCTCTTTTTTACTAGGCTAACATAACTATTGCTAGTGAGAAAACAACACAGTAATACACTGTAAGAAACACTAGGTTAGAAAACTTTAAGATAGTGCCTCAGTATCATAGTTTAGTGGTGGTGGTGAGGGCAGTGCTGATTGAGTGGCCTGCTCCTTCTAAATTCTTATGAATCCACAATAACTTGGCTTTATTCTGTACTTACTGGGCCAATTAATGCCTGGTCATGACAACCTCTCTAGTCACACTCCTTGGCACTCTTCCTTTATATGCTATGATTCAATGCAGTTCTCAGAAAGTGCCCTACTGTTTTCATCTTTAAACTTCACACAGGTTCACAGGCTCCCTTTGCCTGGGGCTAGCTCACAGTTTTGTATGGCCAAACTCTACTCACTCATGAAATATCCCACCCACTAGGAAATTGCTGATTACCTGTACATGCCATTGCATTATGTATGCCCAGAGCCTTGTCTTTTATCTGAATTGCTGTAAGTTGTTTGTTTGATGGTAAAGAATGTATATTCGGTTCTGTACTCATACTGCCTAACAAACAACTTAACATATAGTAATTGTTCAAAAATGGTGCTTATTATTATTTAAAAGTGGACACAGAGCACATACCTGAATTTTGATTAAGTTCTGCCAGTTTCAAAAGCTCAGACATAAAACACTTTTTTAGTGACATAAAACCATACCTATCACATCATTTTTTTTGTCTTTTATTCCCCCACATTCTCTGATATTTATCAGTAGTCCACAATGCGATGAAGATCAGTGTAATTTACCATATGGGGAAATTGCAAATTACCTTGCAAACCATACAGGATTTCATAGAATTGATGAAAGTGATGTTGGAGCACTACTAGATTCTGTGTGAAGCTGTTGAAAAGCATGGCATACAAATGAAGACTGAAGAAGATAAGATGCAAAGACAGCTTGAGTGATACTTCAAATAAGAATAATCAGTATAACAATAAAGATTAGGAAAATCCCTTGGAAGAATGGTTGAATCCTTTGAGTACTTTTGGAAAATTACTCACTTTATAGTAATATTTTAAAAGTAAGACGTGACATAATAAATGTTCTATCAATATTTTACCTCTGATTTTTTTTGCCTCTTAAGAAAAACTAATTCTAATAATTAGCATAGAGATGCATTTCTTACTTAAATTCCATTAGTGACACAGGATAAACACACTTCTTTTCTATACTGTTAAGTTTCATTTTCATAGTACTGGCCCAATCAAATTTTTTTTTTCATTTTTTCACCATGAGATTTTGGTTCCCACTTAAAGTGGATTCACTTTAAGGTGGTCTTCTTTTGGGGTACTGATTATCTTTATATACTGAGAACTTTCTGTACTTTCAGGGACAAAACTAGAACTAATATATGGCAATTATAGGCAGATGACCAGGAAACTTTTGAGAATGAAAGGGAGCACACTTTATACCCATCACCCTGATATGACTATTAACTGGAACTGCTCTGGGCAAACCAAAACATTTAGGCACCCTTATTTTAGGGAAGTGTGTGTGTTGAAGTATTTATGAAATATTTTCTGATGGTGTGAGCAACTCCTAGTATCATGACTTCCCTGACATTGGAAGTATTTGCTCAGACTCTCTGTCAGCAATGATATGATGACATCTGAGAACCCCTTTCCAGTCTCCAAGAGCACTGATTCTTGATATACACCTAAAGCCATTACAGCATTCCAGGGTCTTGCTTGGCTATAAAAAGCCCTTTTCATTACAATAGCGACAACAACAACAACAATGGCAACGCTGATAGATATAGTTCTTGGTGTTTGATAATCTTGTTTCTGGTCATTTTCAGGTTTCAGCACATTCTGTAACTGAAGACTCATTCTGCCATTGGTCAAGGCTTGGATAGCCTCAGCTGTCTATCTCAGGCACTCCCGAGCCTTATGGAACTAGAATCACAAAGGTGAGAATAAATGAGGACCTTAAGATCGGAGATTGAAGGTAAGGTTGTTGGTTTGTTTTTTTTTTAAGATTTTATTTTTTATTTGACAGAGAGAGAGAGAGAGAGATCACAAGTAGGCAGAGAGTCAGGCAGAGGGAGGGGGGAAGCAGGCTCCCCGCTGAGTAGAGAGCCCAATGCGGGGCTCGATCCCAGGACCCTAAGATCATGACCTGAGCCAAAGGCAGAGGCTTTAAGCCACTGAGCCACCCAGGCACCCCTGTACTGTTTTGATAAAGAGGCCACTTTCTCATGCTCACGTTATAGATGCGACTTATGTGCAGTGGATCAAGCCAAAGTTCAGCCAGGTGAGCACACCTTTGGAGAATTTTAAAGAACTCTAGACATGTTTAACACAATAATTAACTAACTGGCATATTTAAGCATGAGCATCTTTTTCATTCATTGATCATCTTCATGGTATTTAATTTTCACTCATTTAATAGACATTTGTGGAGCACCTACTATGTGCTGAGCACAAGGGAAAATCAAGACAAAATGTTAACTAATGGTTAATGTTAACCAAGTCCATAGATATTAACTAATAATCCCTAATCAAATAATCCCTGACCTCGAACTGCTCACAGTTTATTGAGGATAGGACAATAAATATGCTAAAACAATGTAGTTAGGGATTATTAGTTAACATTTATGGAGAACTTATAATGATTCAGGTGCCATGCTAATCTATTTATGTTGTCATTTAACCTTACAATAACCTTTGAGTTTGGTCCTATTAATAGCCATCTTCTAGACAAAGAAACTGAGGTACAGAGAAGTCAGTAACTTGCTTTAAGTTGACTCAACTGTTAAGTGGTAAGGGACAGTTCAAACCCTGCTGTAAGACTGCAGAATGAAAAAAAAAAAAAAAAAGACTGCAGAATGAGTTCTTGACAGCTTGTTGGGCTGTAGACACGATGAGAATGCTAGCCCATGCTTTTCTTTGAGTTTGGGTGAGACCATTCAGAAACTTGACCCAGAAGGAGGAAATATAAATTGATATTTGAGGTTGAGTTGGTGGAACTGGCCAGTAAACAAGTAGGGAATCATTTTGGGAGCAGAAGAATCAGTATGGATGCATGCCCACAAAGGGCAGAGGGAGAGGCATATTTTGAGACTCACAAATAGTTCTACATGGTACAAAGTGCAGGGGCTGTGTAAAGGACTGGGGAGAGGAAGACTTTGTGAGTCTTGGTAAGGATTTTTAACTAAAATAAGAAGACATGCAAGAAATTTAAGTAGATGAGAGAAAAGATCCTTTAGAAGGGACTCTTGTAATATATGCACGGCCCTGATCTTAGGACAAGGACGCCCAAAACAAAAGTAAAATCATTACCTGTTCTTTTTTGACAAGGATTCAATATGGTGAATTTTAATTGAACTGAAAGTTAATACAAAACACTCTGATTTTTAAAAACTCATTAAAGAACTCAATCTCCCATTGACTGCTTTCTAGCACTCAATCAAAAATTAACTGAAGTCCAGGAAAATCTAAGAAGAGTCATATGACAAGCATGCCTTTCTAGTATCCAAGCTCTACCTACCCCTATATCCAGTTAAATTAGTCTGGCTGTTATGATTTCTCTTTCTTGTGTAGAAATTGAGGTTCACTGATCTGAGATAGGCTGTATTCCACACTCATTCTCAAAATCTCTTGTGCCCAAGTCTGGTAGTGGGCTGGCCTCTGTCTTCTAAGATCTGTAGATTGAGAAATAACCTCCTGCAGGACATTATGATTCCAGATGGCTGTTAAGGTAGTTTTAGAAGTAAACAGCCCATTTTTGTCCCCATTCCACTTCTTCAGATGAACCAAATAAAGCACATGAAATCTGGGACTTAAAGAAAGGAGGAGGAGGGCCCTTTAAAAGGTAGTTCTATGTAGGAATTAAGCATGTAACCTCTGGATTCAGCAGTACATGAATTCAAATATTGGCCTCAGTACTTAGCAGCTATGTAATATACTTAATTTCCCTCTAAGCCTCAATTTTTTTATTTGTATGGGGTAAAAACAGTACCTCTTTCACAATATATGGGAAAGTAAAGGGATAATCCACACAAATGTAATCATAGTCCCAACCACAAAGTAACTACTCAATAATACATTTGTTGGGGTGCCTGGGTGGCTCAGTTGGTTGGGTCTCTGCCTTCGGCTCAGGTCATGATCTCAGGGTCTGGGATTGAGCCCCATGTCAGGCTCTCTGCTCAGTGGGGAGCCTGCTTCCTCCCCCCTCTCTCTGCCTGCCTTTTTGCCTACTTGCGATCTCTGTCAAACGAATGAATAAAACATTTTAAAAAATAATACATTTGTTTACTGGTGTTGTTGTGGAAAAAAAGGAAATGGCATAAACTGGCCAAATTTCTGTTCTTTTACAGTCTAACGTAGGAGGGATTTTAGGCAGACAAGATAATCTAGGTATCCTGGCATTTTCTTCTCTAGAACAAATGTGGACAGTAATAGAACTACTGTGGGGGATATCCCGTAGCCATTTCTTGACTAGTTTTATGCAATTTCACTGTCCATTGAAAGAAAAATGAGTTACAAAGCGATGTACAGATTCATTGCAATCCATATAAAATCTCCAATTGCATTTTCACAAAAATGGGAAAAACAATCCTAAAATATAAAAACAATCCTAAAATATATCTGAATAGCCAAAGCAATCTTGAGAAAGAACAAAGTTAGGGGCATAACACTTCCTAATCTCAAACTATATTACAAAGCTGTAGTAATCAAAGCAGTATGGCACTGGCATAAGGACAGACACATTTATCAATGGAACAGAATAGCCCAGAAATAAACCCAAGCATATAGTTAATTCATCTATGACAAGGCAGCCAAGAACACACAATGAGAAAGAATCATCTGTTCAGTAAGTGGTGCTGGGAAAATGGGATATCCACATGCAAAATAATGAAATCAGAAATCTACCTTACACCACACACAAAAATCAAGTTAGAATGGATTAAAGAGTTAAACATAAGACTTGAAGCATAAAATGCCTAGAATAAAACACAAGGAACCAAGCTCTTCAACCTTAGTCTTGGCAATGATTTCTTGGGCATGACACTAAAAGTATAGGCAATAAAAGCAAACATAGACAAGTGAGACCATACAAACTAAAAAGCTTCTACACAACAAGGAAAACCATCAGCAAAATGAAAAGGCAACCTATGAAATGGGAGAAAATATTTGCAAACCACTTATTCAATAAGTAGTTATTATTCAAAATATACAAGAAACTCATACAACTCAATAACAAAAAACCAATCTGATGAAAAAATGGGCAAAGGACTTGAATCAACATTTTTCTAAAGAAGACATACAAATGGTCAACCGGTACACGAAAAGGTGCGTAAATCACTAAACATCAGAGAAATGCACATCAGACACACAATGACATATTACCTCATACCTGTTTAGATATTTATGATGAAAAAGATAAGAGATAAAAAGTGCTGGTGAAAATATGGAGAAAAGGGAACCCTGGAATACCGTTGGTGGAAAAGTAAACTGGTACAGCTACTATGGAAAATAGAACTAAGTAATATAACTACAATATGATCCAGCAATGCCACTTCTGGGTACATATCCAGAGGAAACAAAATCATTATCTTAAAGAGATATATGTACTCCTGTGCATATATCTGCATATATACTGTGTATATACTCCTGTGCATATATTGCAGCCTTATTCACGTTAGCCAAGATACGGATACAAGTGTCAGTCACTAGATGAATGGAGGTACAGGAGAGGAGTCAAGATGGTGGAGAAGTAGCAGGCTGAGACTACATCAGGTAACAGGAGATCAGCTCAATAGCTTATCTAAACATTGCAAACACCTACAAATCCAATCGGAGATTGAAGAGAAGAAGAACAGCAATTCTAGAAACAGAAAATCAACCACTTTCTGAAAGGTAGGACTGGCGGAGAAGTGAATCTAAAACGACGGGAAGATAGACCGCGGGGGGAGGGGCCGGCTCCCGGCAAGCGGCGGAGCAATGGAGCACAAAATCAGGACTTTTAAAAGTCTGTTCCACTGAGGGACATTGCTCCAGAGGCTAAACCAAGGTGAAGCCCACGCGGGGTCAGCGTGGCCCCAGGTCCCGCAGGGTCGCAGAAGGATCGGGGGTGTCAGAGTGTCGCAGAGCTCGCAGGTGTTAGAATGGAGAAGCTGGCTACAGAGACAGAGCCGAGGAACTGAACTCTCAGCTCGGGGTTACCTTGAGCTGGTCACGGGTTGGGTGAGCTCAGAGTGCGGCTGGAGGCCGGGGATATGGGAGTGATTGGGTGCTGTCCTCTGGGGGCGCACTGAGGAGTGGGGCCCCGGGCTCTCGGCTCCTCCAGGCCAGAGACTGGGAGGCCACCATTTTCATTCCCATCCTCCGGAACTCTATGGAAAGCGTTCAGGGAACAGAAGTTCCCAAAAGCGAACCCGAGCGGATTACTTAGTCCAGCCCCGGTAAGGGCAGTGCAATTCCGCTTTGGGCAAAGACACTTGAGAGTCACTACAACAGGCCCCTCCCCCAGAAGATCAACAAAATATCCAGCCAGGACGAAGTTCATCTATCAAGGAAAGCAGGTTCAATACCTAGGACAGCAGCGGAATTCCAGAGGAGGAGAAAGCAAAGCACAGAACTCATGGCTTTCTCCCCATGATTCTTTAGTCTTGCAGTTAATTCAATTTTTTTTTCAATTTTTTTTTCTTTCTTTTTTTTCTTCTACTAAATTTTTTAAAACTTTTACCCTTTTCTTTTTTAACATTTTTGACTAGTTTATCTAAAATATATATTTTTTCTTTCTTTTTTATATTTTTTCTTTATTTGTTTTATTTTTAAAAATACTTTATTTTTTTTTTCTGAACCTCTTTTTATCCCCTTTCTCCCCCCCCCAAAATTTGGGGTCTCTTCTGATTTGATTACAGCGCATTTTTCTGGGGTATTTGCCACACTTTTAGTATTTTATTTGATCCTTCATATCCTCTTATCTGGACAAAATGACAAGGTGGAAAAAATCACCACAAACAAAAGAACAAGTCAGTACTGAAGGCTGGGGACCTAATCAACACAGACATTGGTAATATGTCAGATCTAGAGTTCAGAATGAAGATTCTGAAGGTTCTAGCCGGGATCGAAAAAGGCATGGAAGATATTAGAGAAACCCTCTCTGGAGATATAAAAGCCCTTTCTGGAGAAATTAAAGAACTGAAATCCAACCAAGTTGAAATAAAAAAAGCTATTAATGAGGTGCAATCAAAAATGGAGGCTCTCACTGCTAGGATAAATGAGGCAGAAGAAAGAATTAGTGATATAGAAGACCAAATGACAGAGAATAAAGAAGCCGAGCAAAAGAGGGACAAACAGCTACTGGACCACGAGGGGAGAATTTGAGAGATAAGTGACAACATAAGATGAAACAACATTAGAATAATTGGAATTCCAGAAGAAGAAGAAAGAGGGGAGCAGAAGGTCTATTGGAGAGAATTATTGGAGAGAATTTACCTAATATGGCAAAGGGAAAAATCATCAAAATCCAGGATGTGCAGAGAACCCCCCTCAAAATCAACAAGAATATGCCCACACCCCATCACCTAATAGTAAAATTTACAAGTCTTAGTGACAAAGAGAAAATCCTGAAAGCAGCCCGGGAAAAGAAGTCTGTAACATACGATGGTAAAAATATTAGATTGGCAGCAGACTTATCCACAGAGACCTGGCAGCCAGAAAGAGCTGGCATGATATATTCACAGCACTAAATGAGAAAAACATGCAGCCAAAAATACTCTATCCAGCTAGGCTATCATTGAAAATAGAAGGAGAGATAAAAAGCTTCTAGGACAAACAAACCTGAAAGAATTTGCAAACACCAAACCAGCTCTACAGGAAATATTGAAAGGGGTCCTCTAAGCAAAGAGAGACCCTACAAGTAGTAGATCAGAAAGGAACAGAGACAATATACAGTAACAGTCCCCTTACAGGCAATACAATGGCACTAAATTAATCTCTTTCAATAGTTACCCTGAATGTTAATGGGCTACATGCCCCCAATCAAAAGACACAGGGTATCAGAATGGATATAAAAGCAAAACCCATCTATATGTTGCCTACAAGAAACTCATTTTAGACGCGAAGACACCTCCAGATTTAAAGGGAGGGGGTGGAAAACAATTTACCATGCTAATGGGCATCAGAAGAAAGCTGGGGTGGCAATCCTTATATCAGATCAATTAAATTTTAACCCAAAGACTATAATAAGAGGTGAGGAAGGACACTATATCCTACTAAAAGTGTCTGTCCAACAAGAAGATCTAACAATTTTCAATATCTATGCCCCTAACGTGGGAGCAGCCAACTATATAAACCAATTAATAACAAAATCAAAGAAACACATCAACAATAATACATTAATAGTAGGGGACCTTAACACTCCCCTCACTGAAATGGACAGATCATCCAAGCAAAAGATCAACAAGGAAATAAAGGCCTTAAATGACACACTGGACCAGATGGACATCACAGATATATTCAGAACATTTCATCCCAAAGCAACAGAATACACATTCTTCTCTAGTGCACATGGAACCTTCTCCAGAATAGATCACATCCTGGGTCACAAATCAAGTCTCAACTGGTATCAAAAGATTAGGATCATTCCCTGCATATTTTCAGACCACAATGCTCTGAAGCTAGAACTCAATCACAAGAGGAAATTTGGAAAGAACCCAAATACATGGAGACTAAGCAGCATCCTTCTAAAGAATGAATGGGTCAACCAGGAAATTAAAGAAGAATTGAAAAAATTCATGGAAACAAATGATAATGAAAACACAATGGTTCAAAATCTGTGGGACACAGCAAAGGCAGGCCTGAGAGGAAAATATATAGTGGCACAAGCCTTCACCAATAAACAAGAAAGGTCTCAAGTACACAACCTAACCCTACACCTAAAGGAGCTGGAGAAAGAACGAGAAAGAAACCCTAAACCCAGCAGGAGAAGAGAAATCATAAAGATCAGAGCAGAAATCAATGAAATAGAAACCAAAAAAATAAATAAATAAATAAAATAGAAAAAAATCAATGAAACTAGGAGCTGGTTCTTTGAAAGAATCAATAAGATTGGTAAACCCCTGGCCAGACTTATCCAAAAGAAAAGAGAAAGGACCCAAATAAATAAAATCATGAATGAAAGAAGAGAGATCACAACTAACACCAAAGAAATACAGACAATTATAAGAACATACTATGAGCGACTCTATGCCAACAAATTTGACAATCTGGAAGAAATAGATGCATTCCTAGAGACATATAAACTACCACAACTGAACCAGGAAGAAATAGAAAACCTGAACAGGCCGATAACCAGTAAGGAGATTGAACCTGTCATCAAAAATCTCCAAACAGGGGCACCTGGGTGGCTCAGTGGTTTAAGCTGCTGCCTTCGGCTCAGGTCATGATCTCAGGGGTCCTGGGATCGAGTCCCACATCGGGCTCTCTGCTCAGCAGGGAGCCTGCTTCCTCCTCTCTCTCTCTCTGTCTGCCTCTCTGCCTACTTATGATATCTCTCTGTCAAATAAATAAATAAAATCTAAAAAAAAAAAAAAAAAAAAAAAACTCCAAACAAACAAAAGCCCCAAGGCCTGACGGCTTCCCAGGGGGAATTCTACCAAACATTTAAAGAAGAACTAATTCCTCTTCTCCTGAAACTTTTCCAAAAAATAGAAATGGAAGGAAAACTTCCAAACGCATTTTATGAGGCCAGCATCACCTTGATCCCCAAACCAGACAAGGATCCCACCAAAAAAGAGAACTACAGACCAATATCCTTGATGAATACAGATGCAAAAATTCTCACCAAAATACTAGCCAATAGGATTCAACAGCACATTAAAAGGATTATTCACCATGACCAAGTCAGATTTATTCCAGGGCTGCAGGGTTGGTTCAACATCTGCAAATCAATCAATGGGATAGAACACATTAATAAAAGAAAGAACAAGAACCATATGATACTCTCAATAAATGCTGTAAAAGCATTTGACAAAGTACAGCATCCCTTCCTGATCAAAACTCTTCAAAATGTAGGGATAGAGAGCACATACCTCAATATTATCAAAACCATCTATGAAAAACCCACCGCAAAGATCATTCTCAATGGAAAAAAACTGAAAGCTTTTCCGCTAAGGTGAGGAACACGGCAGGGATGCCCATTATCACCACTGCTATTCAACATAGTACTAGAAGTCCTAGCCTCAGCAATCAGACAACAAAAAGAAATTAAAGGCATCCAAATCGGCAAAGAAGAGGTCAAACTATCACTGTTCCCAGATGATATGATACTATATGTGGAAAACCCAAAAGACTCCACTCCAAAACTGCTAGAATTTGTCCAGGAATTCAGTAAAGTGTCAGGATATATAATCAATGCACATAAATCAGTTGCATTTCTGTACACCAACAACAAGACAGAAGAAAGAGAAATTAAGGAGTCAATCCCATTTACAATTGCACCCAAAACTATAAGATACCTAGGAATTAACCTAACCAAAGAGGCTAAGAATCTATATGCAGAAAACTATAAAGAATTAACGAAAGATATTGAGGAAGACACAAAGAAATGGAAAAATGTTCCATGCTCCTGGATTGGAAGAATAAATATTGTGAAAATGTCCATGTTACCTAAAGCAATCTACACATTTAATGCAATCCCTATCAAAATACCATCCATTTTTTTCAAAGAAATGGAACAAATTATCCTAAAATTTATATGGAAACAGAGAAGACCTCGAATAGCCAAAGGAATATTGAAGAACAAAGCCAAAGTTGGTGGCATCAAAATTCCGGACTTCAAGCTCTATTACAAAGCTGTCATCATCAAGACAGCATGGTACTGGCATAAAAACAGACACATAGATCAATGGAACAGAATAGAGAGCCCAGAAATCGACCCTCAACTCTATGGTCAACTAATCTTCGACAAAGCAGGAAAGAATGTCCAATGGAAAAAAGACAGCCTCTTCAATAAATGGTGCTGGGAAAATTGGACAGCCACATGCAGAAAAATGAAATTGGACCACTTCCTTACACCACACACGAAAATAGACTCCAAATGGATGAAGGACCTCAATGTGAGAAAGGAATCCATCAAAATCCTTGAGGAGAATGCAGGCAGCAGCCTCTTCCTCCTCAGCTGCAGCAACATCTCCCTAGGAACATCGGCAAAGACAAGGGAAGCAAGGGCAAAAATGAACTATTGGGATTTCAAGATCAAAAGCTTTTGCACAGCAAAGGAAACAGTTAACAAAACCAAAAGACAACTGACAGAATGGGAGAAGATATTTGCAAACGACATATCAGATAAAGGGCTAGTATCCAAAATCTATAAGGAAATTAGTAAACTCAACACCCAAAGAACAAACAATCCAATCAAGAAATGGGCAGAGGACAGAACAGACATTTCTGCAAGGAAGACATCCAGATGGCCAACAGATGCATGAAAAAGTGCTCCACATCACTCGGCATCAGGGAAATACAAATCAAAACCACAATGAGATATCACCTCACACCAGTCAGAATGGCTAAAATTAACAAGTCAGGAAATGACAGATGCTGGCGAGGATGCGGAGAAAGGGGAACCCTCCTACACTGCTGGTGGGAATGCAAGTTGGTGCAACCACTCTGGAAAACAGCATGGAGGTTCCTCAAAATGTTGAAAATAGAACTACCCTATGACCCAGCAATTGCACTACTGGGTATTTACCCTAAAGATACAAACGTAGTGATCTGAAGGGGCACGTGCACCCAAATCTTTATAGCAGCAATGTCTATAATAGCCAAACTATGGAAAGAGTCTAGATGTCCATCAACAGATGAATGGATAAAGAATAACTGGTTTATATACACAATGGAATACTATGCAGCCATCAAAAGAAATGAAATCTTGCCATTTGCGACGATGTGGATGGAACTAGAGGGTATCATGCTTAGTGAAATAAGTCAATTGGAGAAAGACAACTATCATATGATCTCCCTGATATGAGGATATGGAGATGCAACATGGGGGGTTAGGGAGATAGGAGAAGAATAAATGAAACCAGATGGGATTGGGAGGGAGACAAACCATAAGTGACTCTTAATTGCACAAAACAAACTGGGTTTTGCTGGGGGGAGGTGGGGTTGGGAGAGGGGGAGGGGGGTAATGGACATTGGGGAGGGTATGTGCTATGGTGAGTGCTGTGAAGTGCGTAAACCTGGCGATTCACAGACCTGTACCCCTGGGGATAAAAATACATTATATGTTTATAAAATAAATAAATATATATATATATATATATAAAGAAAATAAATCATTATTCCTTAATATATTCCTCTTTTCACAGTACTTCTTCATATTGAAGAAGTAACATAGGTTTCATTTAAAATAATCGTATCAATACAGGAGAGGATAATCTGAACCTCTAGTACATTAAAATTTTACTTATGAATGATCAGTCATTGAATGCTATAATTTAGACATTTCTATGTGTCATCATAGATACAACATAACTTTTTAGAATGCCAAATATGTGCCATAAAAATGCATAGGAACAAAGGTTTCAAGAGATGTTAAACCCCCTTTCTCATCAGAGCCGTGAATCTTTGTTTTCATGAATCTTGAAAAAAGATTGCCCAAGATCTTTGTAATAATACATAACAGAAAATAAATCCATCACAATCAAAAAATGACTCAAAAATAAACAAGCTTCCAGAACAGGGAAAAGTAAAAGCAGCTGCCAGTCCCCGTGCCCCTCCCATAAATTGTTGCATAGCTGTTACCACCTCCGGTATTGATGTTTTGCCAAACCAAAGACCAAGGTATTCCAGGGATGATGTGCTGAAGTCTTCATCCAGGCATCTCTGTATAACTTATGCATTCTAAAAGCAAGGAAAATTGGTTCATCTCCAAGGACGGAGTTGATGGAAAAGGGACATTTTTTCTAGGGCATGTGTCTCCTGTTAGGGGTCTAGGCAGAGGTAGTATCCCCAAGCATTCTTTCCCTTCCAAAAGACTCTCCGAGATTGTGTTGACAGCTTATCTTCAGAACACAAAGAGTGTCCAGGAAACACAAAAATACTGCATTAAGAAATCATCACTCCAATGAGAAAGTGGAAAATTGGTTACAGAGTGAAGAAATTTTGTTCAGAATCTTAAAGTTTGCTTTTACTCCACAGACTATAAAAATACTTTCAATTACATTCTCAAGCAGTCACTAGGCTGTTTTTATTCTTTTTTCTTTCTCTTTTCACTTCTTTTTGTTTCTTTTCTTTCTGGAGCAGTGATTAATTTTGGATTTAGCAGATATCACTAAGTTCCCACAATTTGCATCATGACTCTGTGAATACTCATATTACCCTTGTGAAGCTCACTATGAGAGGTAATTTCCATTTTACTTACAAACACGTATACAGGAATGGATAGATTCTACAGTAATCCTAGAACCGTGGCAAATCAAGCCACCTCACCAAACAAATCTTTTTTTTAAATTCATCATTTATTATGAACCAGGCACTGTGGTACAAAATGGGGACTTATTGACAAATAAAATATCATCCCTGCTTCAAGGATCTCATAGCCTGGGGAGGAGGAATTACAGAGTTTAACCTTAATAAGTAAATGAATTGTTTTCAATTCTATAATGGAGATATACAGAAAATTCTTGCTTCATATACCCAATTGCTTTCTTAGAAATACAGTCTCAAGTCTTAGAAACATAGTCTCAAGATTTGCAGTGTTTGGATTTTATTGTTTATTTATATAAGATTTTTTATTATTATTATTTTGAGAGATAGAGAAAGAGAAACGGCAGGCAGAGGGTGAGGGAGAAGAAGGCTCCCTGCTTATCAGGGAGCCTGATGTGGGGCTTGATCTCAGAACCTGGAGATCATGACCCCAGCCAAAGGCAGACACCCAGTCATCTGAGCCACCCAGGCACACCACTCAAAAACTGGATTATTTGGGGGTCCTGTGTGGCTCAGTGGGTTAAGCCTCTGCCATCGCTTGAGTCATGATCTTAGGGTCCTGGGATGGAGCCCCTCATTGGGCTCTCTGCTCAGTGGGGAGCCTGCTTCCCCCTGCCTGCCTCTCTGCCTACTTGTGATCTCTGTCAAACAAACAAATAAAATCCTAAAAAAAAAACTGCATGTTCATGTCCTCTGCCCATTTCTTGATTGGATTGTTTGTTCTTTGGGTGTTGAGTCTGCTAAGTTCCTTATAGATTTTGGATACTAGCCCTTTATCTGATATGTCGTTTGCAAATATCTTCTCCCATTCTGTCAGCTGTCTTTTGGTTTTGTTAACTGTTTCCTTTGCTGTGCAAAAGCTTTTGATCTTGATGAAATCCCAATAGTTCATTTTTGCCCTTGCTTCCCTTGCCTTTGCCGCTGTTCCTAGGAAGATGTTCCTACGGCTGAGGTCGAAGAGGCTGCTGCCTGCATTCTCCTCAAGGATTTTGATGGATTCCTTTCTCACATTGAGGTCCTTCATCCATTTGGAGTCTATTTTCGTGTGTGGTGTAAGGAAGTGGTCCAATTTCATTTTTCTGCATGTGGCTGTCCAATTTTCCCAGCACCATTTATTGAAGAGGCTGTCTTTTTTCCATTGGACATTCTTTCCTGCTTTGTCGAAGATTAGTTGACCATAGAGCTGAGGGTCGATTTCTAGGCTCTCTATTCTGTTCCACTGATCTATGTGTCTGTTTTTGTGCCAGTACCATGCTGTCTTGATGATGACAGCTTTGTAATAGAGCTTGACATCCAGATGGCCAACAGACACATGAAAAAGTGCTCCACGTCACTCGGCATCAGGGAAATACAAATCAAAACCACAATGAGATATCACCTCACACCAGTCAGAATGGCTAAAATTAACAAGTCAGGAAATGTCAGATGCTGGCGAGGATGCAGAGAAAGGGGAACCCTCCTACACTGCTGGTGGGAATGCAAGCTGGTGCAACCACTCTGGAAAACAGCATGGAGGTTCCTCAAAATGTTGAAAATAGAACTACCCTATGACCCAGCAATTGCACTACTGGGTATTTACCCTAAAGATACAAACGTAGTGATCCGAAGGGGCACGTGTACCCGAATGTTTATAGCAGCAATGTCTACAATAGCCAAACTATGGAAAGAACCTAGATGTCCATCAACAGATGAATGGATAAAGAAGATGTGTATATATATATACACAATGGAATACTATGCAGCCATCAAAAGAAATGAAATCATGCCATTTGCAAAGACGTGGATGGAACTAGAGCGTATCATGCTTAGTGAAATAAGTCAATCGGAGAAAGACAACTATCATATGATCTCCCTGATATGAGGACATGGAGAAGCAACATGGGGGGTTAGGGGGATAGGAGAAGAATAAATGAAACAAGATGGGATTGGGAGGCAGACAAACCATAAATGACTCTTAATCTCACAAAACAAACTGGGGGTTGCTGGGGGGAGGTGGGATTGGGAGAGGGGGAGGGGGTTATGGACATTGGGGAGGGTATGTGCTATGGTGAGTGCTGTGAAGTGTGTAAACCTGGCGATTCACAGACCTGTACCCCTGGGGATAAAAATACATTATATGTTTATTAAAAAAAAAAATTTGGAAGGGGAGGCGAACCATAAGAGACTATGGACTCTGAAAAACAACCTGAGGGTTTTGAAGGGTCAGGGCTGGGAGGTTGGGGGAACAGGTGGTGGGTAATGGGGAGGGCACGTTTTGCATGGAGCACTGGGTGTTGTGCAAAAAGAATGAATACTGTTACGCTGAAAAAATAAATAAAATGGAAAAAAAAACAAAAAAAAAAACTGGATGATTTGGCATGTGACATAGTTTCCATAAGTGTCAGTTCTATCAACTTTAAAATGGGGACAAAATCTTAGTTATCTCACATGTTTTTTTGAGAATTAATTGAGATCATACTTTTAAGAATCCTAGCACAGAATCCAGAGTAAGCCCTGAATAAATATCAGCTTAAACTATTACTACGTTCCAGGCACTTTGCTATGTACACACTTGGGTGTGCTGAGATGAGTATTTTCCTCTCACTACCATTAAGGATCATGCAACACAGTGTAAGAGATAATTCTCCTCTATCAGCTCTGCTCAGAGATAATTGTTTTCTCCTTTTAGCAACCCACTGAGTTCTCCTTTGCCCCATCATGCTCTTTGGTCTGGATTGGAGAGTTTCATTTTCTTATTTTAGGAACCTCAGAAAACATTCAGTATAAGACATAAAATTGTAATGTCCCTATAATCAGCCAAGATGTTCCTATCATCATCTGAGACAGGAGAAGAATGAATAAGCATTCCTGAACTTTCTCTTTTAAGTTATTCATTTATTTGTTGGTTTGTTTACTTTAGTAGTGAGGTATCACATATACACTATAAGGTATACAAATCCAACTCAATAAATTTAACTTACATACACACTTGTTAACTATGGCTCAGATCAAATTTACCAACTTTCAGAAGTCTTTCATGCACCCTCCCAATCATGATTTTCTCACCAAATACAACTGTTATTTTGACTTCTATCACCACATACCAGTTTTTCCTATATTAGAATTTTATATAAAAAAATTAAACATATGTACACTTTTGTCTCTACTCTATCTTTCAACACTATCCTTGTGTTGTTCACCCAAGTTGCATGTAGCAGTAGTTTGTTCTTTTTCATTCCTGGTAGCATTCTGTTGTACAATATAGCACAATTTATTATTCATTTTATTGTTATTGTTTTTATTGTTATTGAGAATTTACATCTCATTATAGAGTCCATTATGGCCAATCCAGTGCAATTCGTGCCACCCTGTAGAGCTTATGACTGGGAATATTTCTGCCATCGAAATACTATAGTCTGACATTCTATCCCTCTGCCTCATGCCCCTGTCCTTCCAGCTCATATATCCCTGTTAATTTTTCTACTCCATATCATCCACTTTCCACTTCTTGCAAGGCCTTGGTCTTCCTTTCCTCACTCAGCAAGGTAGAACTGATGGCTTGTCGGGTAACCAACATGTAAAAAGCACCAGTCCAGCATAGGAAATAGAGTCCATGGTACTATAACAGCATTATCTGGTGACATGTGGTAGCTGCAGTTGCGGTGGGCACAGCACAGTATAGAGTTGCATACCTGACATTCATGTGATATAGCATCAGCCATTCTTCAGTTAAAAACATAAAACAAAATAAAACAAAACAGGCTCTAGTACAAGTGGACGACCCCATCTAATCCCCTTCGGTCCTTCCTGTCTGGCAAAATCTTGTCTCTGCCTTTTTTAGAAATGCCTTTCTGTATGTAACTGATTATTGTTGGATTAAATCTCCCATGTCAAAACTGAGTCTACTCACCACTGAGTCCACTGATGCCACATGAAATTCAGCCCCAGCACTACCTGGAAAACATTCATTCACTCCACAAATACTTATCCAAGACTTACTAACTTGAAAAATAAATGGAGTAAGGTCACAATATCCTTAGTACATTTTCTCCTCAGTGTATCCAGATCTAATTTATTTTATTTCAAATTTTATTTGACAGAGAGCAGGAGTACAATCAGAGGGAGTGACAGAGGTAGAAGGAGAAGCAGGCTTCCTACCAAGCAGGGAGCAAAACTCAATCCTAGGACACCAGGGTCATCACCTGAACTGACGGCAGATTCTTAACTCACTGAGACACCCAGGTGGCCCTCAGATCTATTTCAGATTTCCTTTACTTTCCTGACACTTAGGGCATCTTTGCTTTCCCAGCAGATGTGCTGGAACACAGCTCACAGTGGAGCAAGAAATCAGTGATCAAGCCTCTCACAAAACAAAACAAAACAAAACAAAACAAAATCTTTCCCCCAAATTCTCCCCATTCTTCTTTTTCCTCTTCCTTCCTGTTATATGGGAAGAGGTTTCCTTCCAAATCTCAAAGGAAATATACTTTCTGAAATGTCTTTATTGAGAGAGAGTTAACTTCTAGTCCTGATGGACTGATCTACCCTTGCCAGGTCTCTTTCTGACCTGCTCCTCCATGTCCTTATTAGGCACCCAATATCTTTTTTTTTTTTCCTATGGTTTAAGTACATCTTTTTTTTTTTAATGGATTTTACTACAGAAATGTGTCCAAGAGCACATATAACAATATAACTTCGCACATATCTGCCACACAACTTGCACTATTATCATTGGGCGGGTGTGAAACACTGTGATTAAAGTGCAAAAGCCCCTTTAAAACATCTTGCCATCCATCTCTGAGACATATGCCATGTGTCCACGTCAAAGCTCTCACATTTCTTTGATATTTATCACCTGTGCTATACACTTATTCACAACAGGTGTATGCAGCATTGGTGTCAAAAAGGCACTGGGCTTTAGAGCCTTTGGCAATCAGTTCTGCTCTGCCTTATAGTCAACCCTAAGGAGCCATCTGGGTGAATTCCTCAACCCCACAGAAGAAGTAAACTTATGGAGCAAATTCAAGGCAGAATTTCACTGTCCCTTGATCACTCAGTAACTGTAATATGCAAAAAGCACAGAAGAACACCGTATATGTTGTTAAAGGCTTGACATTGTGTGTTTTCAAATATTTAGAAGAAAAATTTGTCCTGTTACTGTTCAAATAACAGTATATTTTGTTAAAGGCTTGACATTGTGTGTTTTCAAATATTTAGAAGAAAAATTTGTCCTGTTACTGTTCAAATAAACTACTATGTTTCACCTATAATGGAGTAGATCAAACACTCCCCTCTTTCCCAAAATGCCATTTAAAGTAAAAGATTAGATGAAAACTGCTCAATATCATTAACCATCAGAAAAATGCAAATCAAAATCAATATTTACCAAAACTTCACACCTACAACGATGGCTAAAATCAAAAAGAATACAAATGTTGGTGGGAGTGTGGAGAAATTAGAACCCCCATGCAATGTTGGTGGGAATGCAAAATGGTGCAGCTAATTTGGAAGCAGTGTGGCAGTTGATCATGGAGCACTGGGTGTTGTGCAAAAAGAATGAATACTGTTATGCTGAAAAAATAAATAAAAAGGGAAAAAAAATAAAAAAATAAAAAATAAAATAAATAAATAAAATTAATTTCTATTGTTTAAAAAAAAAAAAAAGTTAAACATAGAGTTAACATAAGACGCAGCAGTTCCACTTCTTGGTATATACTCCCCAGAAATGAAAACATGGGTCTATACAAAAACTTGTAAACAAATGTTTATAGCTATCTTATTTAATAAGGTCAAAAGATGGAAACAATTCAAACATCCATCAACTGAGAAATGGGTGAATTTAATATAACATATTCCTATGTTATACTATGTTGTGGAATAAAAAAGACCGGCCCATGCCACGACAGGGATGTTAAATGAAAGAAGCCAGTCACTAATGGTCACATAGGACTCCATTCACATGAAGTGTCCAGAATAGTGAAATCTACAAAACAGAAAATAGACTCATCTTAGAGCTTGAGGGAGGAGAGAGAGGAGAATGATAGCCAAAGGTTGCAGGTTTGTTTCTCTCAAGTCATGACAACATTTTAAAATTGACTGTGGTGATGCCTATACTGAAAATCAAGGAATTATACATGGTAAATGGGTGAATTGTATGGTATGTGAGCTGTATTTCAATAAAGCTGTTAAAACAAGTAAAGGATTTAAAAATAAGTGCTTAAGGATGACAAGAAGGGGAGCATAAAGGCCAAATGCTGTCAACACATTTTTGGAAGATGGAAATCTGGTGGAGGAGTGGAGACTCACTAGCAGAGCAAACAAAGTGCTGGCAAATCAATTCACACTGCCAAACCCAGGAGAAGAGCAACCTGGTGGCACCAGAGAAAAATGAAATTAGGGGTTCTGTGTTAGTAAACATGTAGAATTTTTGTTCTTTGTGCTTTGTTTTATATTGCATATAATTTCTAAAATTTTCTTTTTGAATGGGGGCTCTCTTTGCCAGTTTTGTAAAACCTTGTTGAAATGTTAGCATGTTTCAAATGTGCAGAGAGGATCCCAGGTTTCTTGCATAGGACAGAACCTGAGACAACTGTTTTAAAGTTGGCATTGCACACATCTGGGGTCGGAGTATGGTGCAGGCAGTAGCTTCTGGAATCAAAGTCAGAAATCTCAAAGGTTGGGTTAAATTCATTTTTTAAATGTATTTGAAAATACAGTTGTGGAAAAGTTGCACAGATATAAAGCCATAGATGTTAAAGCCATATACCCTTTATCCAGATGTACCTATTATGATTTTGACCTGTTTACAATCTCTCTCTCCTTTCCTCCTCCCCCTTCTCTCTATATAGGAACACATATATATGCCTACCTATGAAAGCTATGCATACATTCTTGAATATTTGAGAATACATTTCATGCATCATGTACTTTCCCCCTGAATATTTCACAGTATATTTATTAAAAAGAATATTCTCTGACAGCACAGTTATCTCCTTCAATAAATTTCATGTTGATGTAAAACTTTTAACTATTGCCCCACTCAAATTCCATTTTTATCAATTCATCAAGTAATGTCTTCTGTGTGTGTGTGTGTGTGTGTGTGTGTGTGTGTGTATTTGTGTAAACCTTCTTATAGGATTTATTCTAGAATCACCTACTACATCCAGTTGCTGTGTATTTTTTGTTTCCTTTTATTGGGATCAGTTTCTCAGCCTCTTTTTCAACAAGGCCAGGTTTGAAATATCAATTTGATGTGCCATATTTATAACCTCTTCATACCTGGAAATTTTGGGGGGTATAACTTATCTTGTTCAGAATTTAAAGGATGTTTTTATAGTTGTGAGTCCTAGGGGCCTATTTAAAAATGATTCCAAAAATTCAAAGATATGTGAAGGGATTTTTCTTAAGAAATACATCCTACAGTCAAGGGAGGGTATGTGAAGTGGGGCAGGCTAGAAGTGTACTTTCCTTTGGGAGAGACAATGGTGAAGCTGTGGATGCAGGTTAAGAGAGAAAAAGAAGGCTGTCATTACGGGCAAACCCTCCTCATATAGGAGGGAAAGGTTTGGGTGTCTAGTGCTAAGACTGATTCATCAGGGAGGGAATGTAGGCAAGTAAAGTAAGGAAATGATACAGGGCTTAATTTCAACAGTTTATAATCTAAATAAAGAAGCTGTAATGATTTCGACTATTAAATGACTAGGTAACATGGGGAGAAGAAATAAATACATGTAACCATCAACAAAAATGACATTATCATTTAAAATTGGTAGAGATGACAATAAGGCATTTTGGTGAAAAGGTAAGGTAGAAGGTATGTTTGAAAAACACTTTTCAGGGGTGCCTGGGTGGCTCAGTGGATTAAGCCGCTGCCTTTGGCTCAGGTCATGATCTCAGGGTCCTAGGATAGAGCCCCACATCGGGCTCTCTGCTCTGCAGGGAGCCTGCTTCCCCCTCTCTCTCTGCCTGCCTCTCTGCCTACTTGTGATCTCTTTCTCTGTCAAATAAATAAATTAAATCTTTAAAAAAAATAAAAACACTTTTCATGGAAGAAATAAATATAGGTGTCATTCAAAAATGCAAAAGGTATTGCTAGGTATAGTTACAGTTGTGCTCATTAGACATTATGATAGAGGAGATCACTTCCTAAATCAAGGTGAGTTTGGTCTGCTGTGATGCAGCACACTTGTTCTGTAAAATAAAGGAACCTTTAAAAATGTTGGCGGGAGAAGGGGAACTGGACAGAGAGGGAAGAGGGAGCAGCAGGGAGAGACACTATATGTGGGGAAGAGAACTTATAGGGCGTGAATAGCCTAAGAGGGATTTGGGGAAATGAAAGAATTACTAAAAGTTTTTAAGTTGTTTGCCTCAGTTCCATGGGTGTATCATGCCCTTGTCTCCCTCTTTGTCATGCTTTCTGTTCCTTGGTAAAGGCTATTCTGCTTTCTCATGCTTTTTAGTGAACTTTTGAATACTTTTTGGTATTCAGTACTTTTGGATACTTTTTTGGAGCTATGGGAATGGGCTGCTGCTGAGTGTATTTCTGGCTTCATACAGAGAAAGATGAATGAGGGAGAGCTGCAGCTGTAGGCAGAGATCTTGAGAATGTAAATCCTGGGGTACAGCAAACCTTCAGAGATGAATTGAGGTCGAAAGTGAGATCACCAAGCAGTGAGAAGGGTCTCAGGTGATATCAGGGTAACAGGGGACCAAGAACATTTCACTAAGGTAAATATATGATATGTGACTAGGTGGAGCAGGAAGGTAGGCTGGAGGCATCTAACAGGCCAGGAAGGATGGACACATCTCCTGGGGGGGATAGTGGGGGAAGGGTTGCATGTGATTTTCTCTCTCCTGTGCTGTCTCCTCCCCAACACTCAGGAATCTTTGGTGTCTGAGCTAAAGCCCTGTGATGTGGGTCTGGAACTCTAGTCTAGCACATGGATTCTCCATGCCCAGCTGTCTGAGGCAGGAGTGCATTTGCCATGATGTGAATAATCTTTGTCTGAGAAGCCTTACTTCACCATGGCTGAACTCCAATTACACGTGCTTAGTCTTCCCATCCTTGCCTTCCTGGGTGGGGTGGGGTTCCTCCTCCTTGTGCTATGCTACCAAAGGAGGAAACTGTGTTTACCAGTATTTTGGAAACAGAAATTCAATCAGTTAAGTAAAGTCTCTCAGAGATACTAAATCTTTCTTTTCAAATAGATGAATTCAAAACAACTTCCAAATAATACTTTTGCTGAATCTTACAAATACTAAATAATTTGTTTTTTTTTTTATTCTATTCTATTTTATTTTATGAGTCTCTATGCTCAGTGTATAGCCCAAGGCAGGGCTTGAACTCATGACTCTGAGATCAAAACCTGAACTGAGACCAAGAGCCAGATGCTTAACCAATTGAGCTACCTCTGTGCCCCTGCAGTTGTATTTTAATTTTCATTTGGTTTAAAATAGTTTTTTTTCTTTTGAGTCTTTCTTGGCCTGTGTACTAGTAGTGTGTCACTTAATCTAATCTAAACATGTTGGGATTTCCAGCTATCTTTCTGCAGTTGAGTCCTAGTTTAAGTCTATTATGGTCTGAAAACATACTGTGTGTGATTTCTATTTTATATTTGTTAAATGTGTTTTGTGGCCTTGAATATGGTCCATCTTAGTGAACGTTCCATGTGAGCTTGAGAAGTATGTGTACTCTGTGTTTGGATGTGGTATTCTATAAATGTCAATTAGAGCAAGTTGTTGATGATGTTGTTTGGGGCAACTATATCTTTACTGGTTTTCTGCCTGCTGAATCTGCCCATTTCTGATAAGGGCTGTTGAAATCTCCAGCAATAACAGTGGATTCATCCATTTTTTCTTGCAATTGTACCAGTTTTTGCCTCACATATTTTGACACTATGTTGTTACATGTGAACCTGTTAAGGAGTGTTCTGTCTTCTTGGAGAATTGACCTCTTTGTTGTTGTGTAATGCTCTTCTTTCCCCCTGATAATTTACCTTGTTGTGAAGTTTGCTTTGTCCCAAAGTAAGAGAGTGACTCCTGTTTTCTTTTCATTAGTGTTAGCATGGTACATTTTTCTCTGTCCCTTGGCTTTTCCTCTATCTGTATCTTTGTATTTAATGTGGATATTTTTTCCCCATTTTATTTATTTTTTTCAGCGTAACAGTATTCATTGTTTTTGCACAACACCCAGTGCTCCATGCAAAACGTGCCCTCCCCATTCCCACTACCTGTTCCCCCATCCTCCCACCCCTGACCCTTCAAAACCCTCAGGTTGTTTTTCAGAGTCCATAGTCTCTTATGGTTTGCCTCCCCTTCCAAATTTTTTTTTAATAAACATATAACGTATTTTTATCCCCAGGGGTACAGGTCTGTGAATCGCCAGGTTTACACACTTCACAGCACTCACCATAGCACATACCCTCCCCAATGTCCATAACCCCCTCCCCCTCTCCCAATCCCACCTCCCCCCAGCAACCCCCAGTTTGTTTTGTGAGATTAAGAGTCATTTATGGTTTGTCTCCCTCCCAATCCCATCTTGTTTCATTTATTCTTCTCCTATCCCCCTAACCCCCCATGTTGCTTCTCCATGTCCTCATATTAGGGAGATCATATAATAGTTGTCTTTCTCCGATTGACTTATTTCACTAAGCATGATACGCTCTAGTTCCATCCATGTCGTCGCAAAAGGCAAGATTTCATTTCTTTTGATGGCTGCATAGTATTCCATTGTGTATATATACCACATCTTCTTTATCCATTCATCTGTTGATGGACATCTAGGTTCTTTCCATAGTTTGGCTATTGTACACATTGCTGCTATAAACATTCAGGTACACGTGCCCCTTCGGATCATTATGTTTGTATCTTTAGGGTAAATACCCAGTAGTGCAATTGCTGGGTCATAGGGTAGTTCTATTTTCAACATTTTGAGGAACCTCCATGCTGTTTTCCAGAGTGGTTGCACCAGTTTGCATTCCCACCAACAGTGGAGGAGGGTTCCCCTTTCTCCACATCCTCACCAGCATCTGTCATTTCCTGACTTGTTAATTTTAGCCATTCTGACTGGTGTGAGGTGATATCTCATTGTGGTTTTGATTTGTATTTCCCTGATGCCGAGTGACGTGGAGCACTTTTTCATGTGTCTGTTGGCCATCTGGATGTCTTCTTTACAGAAGTGTCTGTTCATGTCCTGTGCCCATTTCTTGATTGGATTGTTTGTTCTTTGAGTGTTGAGTTTGCTAAGTTCCTTATAGATTTTGGATACTAGCCCTTTGTCTGATATGTCGTTTGCAAATATCTTCTCCCATTCTGTCAGTTGTCTTTTGGTTTTGTTAACTGTTTCCTTTGCTGTGCAAAAGCTTTTGATCTTGATGAAATCCCAATAGTTCATTTTTGCCCTTGCTTCCCTTGCCTTTGCCGTTGTTCCTAGGAAGATGTTGCTACAGCTGAGGTCGAAGAGGTTGCTGCCTGCATTCTCCTCAAGGATTTGGATGGATTCCTTTCTTACATTGAGGTCCTTCATCCATTTGGAGTCTATTTTCATGTGTGGTGTAAGGAAGTAGTCCAATTTCATTTTTCCGCATGTGGCTGTCCAATTTTCCCAGCACCATTTATTGAAGAGGCTGTCTTTTTTCCATTGGACATTCTTTCCTGCTTTGTCGAAGATTAGTTGACCATAGAGTTGAGGGTCGATTTCTGGGCTCTCTATTCTGTTCCACTGATCTATGTGTCTGTTTTTGTGCCAGTACCATGCTGTCTTGATGATGACAGCTTTGTAATAGAGCTTGAAGCCTGGAATTTTGATGCCACCAACTTTGGCTTTCTTTTTCAATATTCCTTTGGCTATTCGAGGTCTTTTCTGGTTCCATATAAATTTTAGGATTATTTGTTCCATTTCTTCAAAAAAAATGGATGGTATTTTGATAGGGATTGCATTAAATGTGTAGATTGCTTTAGGTAGCATTGACATTTTCACAATATTTATTCTTCCAATCCAGGAGCATGGAACATTTTTCCATTTCTTTGTGTCTTCCTCAATTTCTTTCATGAGTATTTTATAATTTTCTGTGTATAGATTCTTAGCCTCTTTGGTTAGGTTTATTCCTAGGTATCTTATACTTTTGGGTACAATTGTAAATGGGATTGACTCCTTAATTTCTCTTTCTTCTGTCTTGTTGTTGGTGTACAGAAATGCAACTGATTTCTATGCATTGATTTTATATCCTGACACTTTACTGAATTCCTGGACAAGTTCTAGCAGTTTTGGAGTGGAGTCTTTTGGGTTTTCCACATATAGTATCATATCATCTGCGAAGAGTGATAGTTTGACTTCTTCTTTACCGATTTGGATGCCTTTAATTTCTTTTTGTTGTCTGATTGCTGAGGCTAGGACTTCTAGTACTATGTTGAATAGCAGTGGTGATAATGGACATCCCTGCCATGTTCCTGACCTTAGCGGAAAAGCTTTCAGTTTTTCTCCATTGAGAATGATATTTGCGGTGGGTTTTTCATAGATGGCTTTGATAATATTGAGGTATGTGCCCTCTATCCCTACACTTTGACGAATTTTGATCAGGAAGGGATGCTGTACTTTGTCAAATGCTTTTTCAGCATCTATCGAGAGTATCATATGGTTCTTGTTCTTTCTTTTATTAATGTGTTCTATCCCATTGATTGATTTGCTGATGTTGAACCAACCCTGCAGACCTAGAATAAATCCCACTTGACCGTGGTGAATAATCCTGTTAATGTACTGTTGAATCCTATTGGCTAGTATTTTGGCGAGAATTTTTGCGTCTGTGTTCATCAAGGATATTGGTCTGTAGTTCTCTTTTTTGGTGGGATCCTTGTCTGGTTTTGGGATCAAGGTGATGCTGGCCTCATAAAATGCGTTTGGAAGTTTTCCTTCCATTTCTATTTTTTGGAACAGTTTCAGGAGAATAGGAATGAGTTCTTCTTTAAATGTTTGGTAGAATTCCCCTGGGAAGCCATCTGGCCCTGGGCTTTTGTTTGTTTGGAGATTTTTGATGACTGCTTCAATCTCCTTACTGGTTATGGGCCTGTTCATGTTTTCTATTTCTTCCTGGTTCAGTTGTGGTAGTTTATATGTCTCTAGGAATGCATCCATTTCTTCCAGATTGTCAAATTTGTTGGCGTAGAGTTGCTCATAGTATGTTCTTATAATTGTCTGTATTTCTTGGTGTTAGTTGTGATCTCTCTTCTTTCATTCATGATTTTATTTATTTGGGTCCTTTCTCTTTTCTTTTTGATGAGTCTGGCCAGGGGTTTATCAATATTATTGATTCTTTCAAAGAACCAGCTCCTAGTTTCATTGATTTTTTTCTATTGTTTTTTTGGTTTCTATTTCATTGGTTTCTGCTCTGATCTTTATGATTTCTCTTCTCCTGCTGGGTTTAGGGTTTCTTTCTTGTTCTTTCTCCAGCTCCTTTAGGTGTAGGATTAGGTTGTGTACTGAGACCTTTCTTGTTTCTTGTGAAAGGCTTGTACCGCTATATATTTTCCTCTCAGGACTGCCTTTGCTGTGTCCCACAGATTTTGAACTGTTGTGTTTTCATTATCATTTGTTTCCATTTTCAATTCTTCTTTAATTTTCTGGTTGACCCATTCATTCTTTAGAAGGATACTGTTTAGTCTCCATGTATTTCGGTTCTTTCCTGCTTTCTTCTTGTGATTGAGTTCTAGCTTCAGAGCGTTGTGGTCTGAAAATATGCAGGGAATGATCCTCATCTTTTGATACCAGTTGAGACCTGATTTGTGACCCAGGATGTGATCTATTCTGGAGAATGTTCCATGTGCACTAGAGAAGAATGTGTATTCTGTTGCTTTGGGATGAAATGTTCTGAATATATCTTTGATGTCCATCTGATCCAGTGTGTCATTTAAGGCCTTTATTTCCTTGTTGATCTTTTGCTTGGATGATCTGTCCATTTCAGTGAGGTGAGTGTTAAAGTCCCCTACTATTATTGTATTATTATTGATGTGTTTCTTTGATTTCATTATTAATTGGTTTATATAGTTGGCTGCTCCCACATAAGGGGCATAGATATTTAAAATTGTTAGATCTTCTTGTTGGACAGACCCTTTGAGTAGGATATAGTGTCCTTCCTCATCTCTTATTATAGTCTTTGGATTAAAATGTAATTGATCTGATATAAGGATTGCCACCCCAGCTTTCTTCTGATGCCCATTAGCATGGGAAATTGTTTTCCACCCCCTCACTTTAAATCTGGAGATGTCTTCGCGTCTAAAATGAGTTTCTTGTAGGCAACATACTGATGGCTTTTGTTTTTTTATCCATTCTGACACCCTGTGTCTTTTGATTGGGGCATTTAGCCCATTAACATTCAGGGTAACTATTGAGAGATATGAATTTAGTGCCATTATTAGTCTGTAAGGTGACTGTTACTGTATATTGTCTCTGTACCTTTCCGATCTACTACTTTTAGGCTCTCTCTTTGCTTAGAGGACCCCTTTCAATATTTCCTGTAGAGCTGGTTTGGTGTTTGCAAATTCTTTCAGTTTTTGTTTGTCCTGGAAGCTTTTTATCTCTCCTTCTCTTTTCAATGATAGCCTAGCTGGATAGAGTATTCTTGGCTGCATGTTTTTCTCGTTGAGTGCTCTGAATATATCATGCCAGCTCTTTCTGGCCTGCCAGGTCTATGTGGATAAGTCTGCTGACAATCTAATTTTTTTACCATTGTATGTTACAGACTTCTTTTCTCGGGCTGCTTTCAGGATTTTCTCTTTGTCACTAAGACTTGTAAATTTTACTATTAGGTGACGGGGTGTGGACCTATTCTTGTTGACTTTGAGGGGGGTTCTCTGCATCTCCTGGATTTTGATGCTTGTTCCCTTTGCCATATTAGGGAAATTCTCTCCAATAATTCTCTCCAATAGACCTTCTGCTCCCCTCTCTCTTTCTTCTTCTTCTGGAATCCCAATTATTCTAATGTTGTTTCGTCTTATGGTGTCACTTATCTCTCGAATTCTCCCCTCATGGTCCAGTAGCTGTTTGTCCCTCTTTTGTTCGGCTTCTTTATTCTCTGTCATTTGGTCTTCTATATCACTAATTCTTTCTTCTGCCTCATTGATCCTAGCAGTGAGAGCCTCCATTTTTTATTGCACCTCATTAATAGCTTTTTTGATTTCAACTTGGTTAGATTTTAGTTCTTTAATTTCTCCAGAAAGGGCTTTAATATCTCCAGAGAGGGTTTCTCTAATATCTTCCATGCCTTTTTCGAGCCCGGCTAGAATGTTCAGAATCGTTATTCTGAACTCTTGATCTGACATATTACCCATGTCTGTGTTGATTAGGTCCCTAGCCTTCGGTACTGTCTCTTGTTCTTTTGTTTGTGGTGATTTTTTCTGCCTTGTCATTTTGTCCAGATAAGAGGATATGAAGGAGCAAATAAACTACTAAAAGTGTGGCAAAGACCCCAGAAAAATGCGCTGTAACCAAATCAGAAGAGACCCCAAATTGTGGGGGGGAGAAAGGGGATAAAAAGTGGCTCAGAAAAAAAAAAGAAAAAAATTTAAAAAATAAAACAAAGAAAAAATATAAAAAAGAAAGAAAAAATATATATATTTAGATAAACTAGTCAAAAAACGTTAAAAAAGAAAAGGATAAAAGTTTTAAAAAATTTAGCAGAAGAAAAAAAAGGAAAAAGAAAAAAAATTGAAAAAAGAAAAAAAAATTGAAGTAGCCGCAAGACTAAAGAATCATGAGGAGAAAGCCATGAGTTCCGTGCTTTGCTTTCTCCTCCTCTGGAATTGTGCTGTTGTCTTAGGAATTGAACCTACTTTCCTTGATAGATGAACTTCATCCTGGCTGGATATTTTGTTGATCTTCTGGGGGAGGGGCCTGTTGTAGTGACTCTCAAGTGTCTTTGCCTGAGGCGTGATTGCACCGCCCTTACTGGGGGCCGGACTAAGTAATCGGCTCGGGTTCGCTTTTGGGAGCTTCTGTTCCCTGAACGCTTTCCATAGAGTTCCGGAGGACAGGAATGAAAATGGCGGCCTCCTAGTCTCCGGCCCGGAGGAGCCGAGAGCCTGGGGCCCCACTCCTCAGTGCACCCCCAGAGGACAGCACCCAATCACTCCTGTATCGCCAGCCTCCAGCCACGCTCCGAGCTCACCTAGCCCACAACCAGTTCAAGGTAGCCCCGAGCTGAGAGTTCAGTCCTCGGCTCTGTCTCTGCAGCCGGCTTCTCCGTTCTTATACCTGCGAGCTCTCCGACACTCCGACACCCCCGATCCTTCTGCGACCCTGCGGGACCTGGGGCCACGCTGACCCCGCGTGGGCTTCACCTTGGTTTAGCCTCTGGAGCAATGTCCCTCAGTGGAACAGACTTTTAAAAGTCCTGATTTTGTGCTCCATTGCTCCGCCGCTTGCCGGGAGCCGGCCCCTCCCCCCGCGGTCTATCTTCCCGTCGTTTTAGATTCACTTCTCCGCCAGTCCTACCTTTCAGAAAGTGGTTGATTTTCTGTTTCTAGAGTTGCTGTTCTTCTTCTCTTCGCTCTCCCGTTGGATTTGTAGGTGTTTGCAATGTTTAGATAAGCTATCGAGCTGATCTCCTGCTACTTGATGTAGTCTTAGGCTGCTACTTCTCCGCCATCTTGACTCCTCCCTCTCTCTCCTGGCACTCTTACTGGATTATCTGCTTCATGCCTCCTCAGGATCTTCCTTTTCTATTTTACTTTGTCTCCAATAAAATGTTCAGTTAATTCAAATGTGAATTCAAAACCAGTTATATTCCCTTGTTTCCTGCCCCCAAACCAGCAGTTCAGTAGCTTAATTTGGAGAGAGGTGATCAAGTAGACAAATATACAACAGGCGCAGGCTTCTCATTGTTTTACTGCATCTCTCGGAGCACAGGTACCTCTACAGCAGAGCCTATCTGAGCAGGATTTATTCCATTGTAAGAGGAAAGAATGTTCTATTCTGAAAGTGATGGGGACTTCCGGAAGTGGTTTACAGCAATGTGAAACCTGTCCTTACATTGCCTTCCTCACGTTAGTGAATTTGTTTTCTTAGAGGAAACATGAAACACTGTTCTCATGCTCATGAAAACACACAACAGAAACCTGGGTCTGCATCCTGTGGTTTTTATATTATCATTGAGGTCAAATTATCATTGACCAGAAATGAACAAGAACAATTATCAAACACAGTCTTGCCCACTCATTTACTAATAGACTCTCAGGAATGAGAAGCAGATTACTTATTTTTTTTTTCTGTGAAGCGATAATATCTCTAACTAAAACGTTCAGGAAAACGCTCATTTAATTCTTCTTGTGCAAGTAATCTAAATCATTTGTTTCATTTGAGAGGCAGGATTGATTTAGCATGGACTTTGGAGCCCAATTCCCTGGCACAAACCCCAGCTCTCAAGGTCTCTGGGTGACCTTGGATGAGATACTAAACGCCTCTGTGCCTCACTTTCCATCAGTAACATGAAGATGAAAATGATAGGTCCTGCCTCAAGGTCTTCGTGGGAACTAAGTGACTTAACTCAGGAAAAGATTTAGGGGCCCAGAATATGAAAAGCACTCTGTGTTAGGCATTATTATTTGTTTATAAATACCATTAAAATTATTTTTATTCAAATAATAAGTATTATTCACTATGCATACAATGATGCTACTTATTTAAGGTGGTTATTTCTTAGAAAGTAAAAATTATCATTACTCAATTTGAATAAACCCATTGTAATGAAATTTTAATTTTCATAATTATTATAGGGAAGACTTATTCCTTAGAGAGCACTGGCCTAATCATTCAGTGGAACCCAAAGAGATATCAGAATTTCAATATTTATGGATATTATCAAGACATTTAAAGTCCTCTGATTTTTCTGTTATTAATTGAAAACTAGAGAAAGTGTCCATTTTTTTCTTTTTTTTTTTAAGATTTTACCTATTTATTTGAGAAGCAGACAGAGAGAAAGGGAGAGAGCGTGAGTTGGGGGGGGAGGGGGAGAGGGAGAGGGAGAAGGAAATCCTAGCCAAGCAGTGAAGCCCGATGTGGGACTTGATCCGAGGACCCTGGGATCATGACATGAGAAGAAGGTAGAGGCTTAACTGACTGAGGCACCCATGTGCCCTAAGAAAATTTCTATTTTAAAGATGAGGACAGAAATTGTGGAGTTTATTGTATGCATAATGCTCTTTTAACATTGAAAGGCATAGATTTCTTACTATAGATATGTGCTTTCACCAGTATGAAACATGGGGAATTATATCAGGGACAGTCTATTTCTATTTCAGTGACAGTCTATCAGGGAAGCTTTTCCCCTTGCCCTTGGTAACATTAGAACTCTCCATGGTATGCGATGTGAAATACGCAAAATCCCCAACCAGATCATCTTTGATAGTGCATACAGGCCACACATACTATCTGGGTCTGTATCTGGAGAGCAAAGATGATAATACTTAGCATTTACGTTTGAAAGTTCCTTTGCCTTTAACATTGGCATGGCTTTATCTCCGTGGGACCATCTCATGTTTCTGACATTGATAACTATCCCATTTCCCAACAGTTTTGGGGATAGTGGAAATACATTTGCTACAAACCTACTTGCCCTAACTTTACCCCCTTCTTGCTATTCTCCATTCTTACCTGCCTTCCTACAGCCCCCCAATTTTAAATGGAAACATGGTAACTAGCCTAACAGAAGAGTCTGAAATGGACAGAAGAATTAATGCTTTTAGAGGGCACAAATACTGAACATGGATTCTGTTAAATCAGAATTAGTATTTTTAGGGAATCCAACTAGAAGGTCAGTAAAAAATCCTGCTTACCAGAGATTTTTTACTTTAACCTATAGATTTATTTTCAGTAATCTGTTTCTTTGAAGTCTAATTTGTTTAGATTGGTAGAATCACTGACAATGATTCTCTGGCATCCATATTTGCTAATCATTGGATCACAGGTGTATCTGCTCTGTGGCCACGGCTGTGAACCATCGTTAAGATCAGTAATTCTCAATTTTTATGTACATCAGGATCACTCAGAAGACTTGTTAAAACACAGACTGGTGTGGGGCACTTAGCGGAGCATCCAACTCTTGATTTCAGCTCAGGTCATGATCTTGGGGTCATGAGATTGAGCCCCAGGTCTGGTTCTGTGCTCAGCGCAGAATCTGCTGGAGACTTTCTCCCTCTCCCTCTCTCCCTCCTTCCATGTGCTCTGACTCTCTCTCCCTCTCTCTTCCTTTCTCTCTCAAATAAATATATAAAATCTTAAACACACACACACACACACACACACACCTATACACACAGACTGGTGAGCCCCAATCCTGTAGTTTCTGATTCAGTGGGTCAGGAGTGAAGCCCCTCTCCCCCAAATTTTCTAACAATTTCTTAGGTGATGCTGATGCTGCTGGTCCAGAAGTCATCCTTCGAGGACTAACAATTTAGGTTATACATGGATCCCTTGTCCTGGGAGAGGACATTGTGCTCCCGAGATCTAGGTAAACTCTTCAAAGTTATCAAAATTCCATGCTCATGATTCTGACAAATCCTAGGGTGGGACTTACACTCTCAGGTTCCCTTCTGTCTGGTGCTTCTTGGGGTCCTGCTCCCTCTCACATGCACAATGGTGACTCAGCCTCTTCTTCTATCTCAGTTGTGAGCAAAATATACCTCAGTAGAAATGTTTCAAGGAATCCGAATAAAGGCATACATCACAACAAAGAGAACACCTTCTCTCATCCTCAAGTGTCCCGTCATCTTCACTTTCTGGCTCTGGCCTCACTCCATTTTCTGCCTTCTATCTCTCCCCGCTCCAAGGTTTTTACCCAGCTGTCAGGAGGAAGAAAAACCCATCCCTGTCCATGAAGAGTGGCAGAACTATCACGTGTTCTTCTGCAGGCCCTTTCCTCCTACAAACGTCTAGCACAGTATTAGCCCAAACAAAGACAGGTCCCTTCTGGGAATAAGTCTGGTGCCAGACGTTAAGATAACGATCACTTTTACTTCATTATTACTAAATACCCATCAAAATGACAACACCGTAATAACCCTCTGGATTTATCTACTATTACCCTTTCTCTAAGTATCTCCAAATAGAATCTGACATCTTTAGATCTTTGCCCCTGTCATCTTTACTTTTTTTGCTTTGTTTTGTTTTTTGGTCTGGAAATTTTATTAGGTGTGTTCATTGTATGTGCTTCTTTTAGGGAACTATGTTTGCAGTCTCTGTCTAGATGGGAGGGCAGGACTTGTAGGGGAGGAAGGATAGTGTGGGGTTAGTGAACATACAAGGCCAAGGTAAATTTGGGGGCTAAGTTTTTGAAAATGTCGTAAAAAAGTACACTTCACTATCTATTCTCTTAACTTTTTGTTCTCTTTCTCCTTTCCAGAGTTTGTTCATTGGATAATTATTGTCTCATTAGTTTGGAACATGTGAAACTCAGTTTCTGCAAAAATGTCACCCTGCATGTAGTTCAAAAACTGCGAAAACTGTAGATGGTAAGAGAATGCTGATTTTTGTCCACTTGTTTCTCTTTCAGTCTTAAATGTCATCACAAAATGAAAACTTGATATCAGCTGTGCATTGGTTTATTATTTAATGTTTATATTATTATTATTTATAAATCCTCAGTGTTGTTTCCATTTTATCAATACAGAGTTCTAGCTATCATTAAATATTTCCCAGAAAATAGCTTCTGGTCACTTCATTTAAGACCAAATCAAGTTTTCATGACTTCTCATATAGCACAAAAATTATATTAGTTCTTTGGTACTTTGAAATTCATTGAAAAGTTCAGGAAAAAATACTTGGGGGGGTGTTATATACTTTTCAATTACATTGGCCTCTGTCCTTGGGATATCATTTACCTGAACGATACACAAGCCAGGGAAATAAAAGCATTTGAGGAGTTTTTGGAGTTGAAACTACCATTTCAGATGTCCCATATTTCAAGAATTATTTGATTAATCCTAGTCTTCTCTGTGAAATCTGAACTTTCTGGAGGAAATCTGAGGTTTCTGTAATGAGTTAATCTTTCAAGAAATAGAGGAATCCATAGAACAAATACTTTTGTATGGAACCCCACAACTTTTTAGGTTTCAAAACGAACAAAATAATGGAACAGTTTGAGGAAATTCAGTTTGCTGATTGTCTATGTTTTATAAAAATTAACTAATAATTTGTTTATTACTAAAAATATGAATTCAGAACTTAGAAGACATAATGGAATTTACATTATTTTCCAAAATCCTAAAGGTATGGCATTCCTCCACAAATGTGTTAGTGGGCAAAGAATCCTGTGTTCTTCCAATATCTCATTGCATGGTGCAAATGTGACATCTTACTTTTTTTTTTTTTAAGCTAGATTTCACTTTATTCTCCCATCTTCTTTTACATTAAAGATTTGCAAATTAAAGAATACATGTAAGAGTGTTAGAAATCCTGATTCTTTCAATTACTACATCAGTAAAAAATTAGTGCCCTAGTTCATTGCTAAGCTGAGACTCTGGGGTACTGGTTAAAGAGCCTTATTTGAATATCTCATCCTTTGAATACTGAATTATAGAATACTTTCCAGAGGAATAGGAAGGGTTTTAGAATTTTATAGATCTCTGTCTGACTGATCTAGTTTGTCTCATTTTGTACTTCTGGGAACAGGAGCTTTAATCTTTCTTAGTCTAAAAAAAAAGATTAATATTTTAACATCTCTTCATATTATAGAATTGGGAATTGCCATGCCTCATAGAAATGTACATTTCTCCATTATTTTTGATGAATATAAATGTGTCTCTGATCTAATAATGCACATATTGCATTCCCTGGGGCTAAAAGTAATTTTTGAGCATTTGAGATCAAATTCATAGGATTTCCTAAGAAGAAATCCATTGTGATCTTAGAACATGATTTGTCTTTTTTTTTTTTTTAAGATTTTATTTATTTATTTGAGAGGCAGAGATCACAAGTAGGTAGAGAGGAAGGCAGAGAGAGAGAGGAAGGGAAGCAGGCTCCTCACTGAGCAGAGAGCCTGATGTGGGTCTCCATCCCAGGACCCTGGGATCATGACCTGAGCTGAAGGCAGAGGCTTTAACCCACTGAGCCTCCCAGGGGCCCCATGATTTGTCTTTTGCTAGAATGTAAGTTTGGGGAAAAAGTTGAATGTGTCCTAGACAGTTCTAAAACAAGTAGTAAATTGGGGCACCTGTATGGCTCTGTCTGTTAAGTGTCTGCCTTTAGCTCAGGTCATGATCCTTGGGTACTGGTATCGAGTCCCATGTCCAGTTCCTTGCTCAGTGGGAAGCCTACTTCTCCCTCTTCCTCTGCCTGCTGCTCCCCCACTTGTGTTTGTACTCTCCCTCTCCATCTCTGTGTCAAAAAAATAAATAAAATAAAAAAAAAACAAGTAGTAAACTAATAAGGAAATACTGACATGATTATTGTTCCAATACCATCAACATTAAAATGCACACAACTGCCTAATAGTTGTTTATAATTATTCCTAATTTTAAATCCTGCCTCCTTTCCTAAAGGTAAACACACACACACAGACACACACACAGACACACACACAGCTGAGCAATTTGAAATTACGGTAAAAAAATGTTTTCTCAGAAACCAGGTAGAGAAACAGGAGAAATGGAACTGGGGTCACGGTGAGGGAAGACTGAAGTTGGAGCAGCTGGCAGGGAAGGCAAAATGGGAAGCACCACAAAAATGATGTCTCTTTTTGCCTTCTAAAACAAGGCCTGTCAATTCTTTATCCAAGGCAAAAGTAATACATCCTGAGAGAATTATCACTGGATTCTTCTACAATACTGAGAAACTAAAGACCTTAGCAGTCACACACATCAGCTGATTATATAAGATTCTGGCTGGTCAGTATTTCCTTATTAAAAAAAAATGCTAAAGGAGTCACCACTGATAGAGTTTCCACATTCTTCCTTTATGCTACTACTATTGCTGTGGGATGACTGCACTTCTTTCCCTGTAAGTTGAAATACTATGTTTCATTTTGTTTTTTCTCTTTTTTTAAATTTTTTTTCAGTACACCAGAATTCATTGTTGATGCACCACACCCAGTGTTCCATGTAATATGTGCCCTCCATAATACCCACCAACAGGCTCACCCAAACTCCCACCCCCCCCGCCCCCTTCAAAACCCTTAGATTGTTTTTCATAGTCCATAGTCTGCATGGTTCATCTCCCCCTCTGATATCCCCCAACCTCTTCACCTCTCCATCTCCCCATGTCCTCCGGTTTATTTCTTATGCTCCACAAATAAGTGAAACCATATGATAATTGACTCTCTCTGATTGACTTATTTCACTCAGCATAATCTCTTCCAGTCCCGTCCATGTTGCTACAAAAGTTGGGTGTTCATCCTTTCTGATGGAGGCATAATACTTCATAGTGTATATGGACCACATCTTCCTTATCCATTCGTCCGTTGAAGGGCATCTTGGTTCTTTCCACAATTTGGCGACTATGGCCATTGTTGCTATGAACATTGGGGTACAGATGGCCCTTCTTTTCACTACATCTCTATCTTTGGGGTAAATACCCAGTATTGCAATTGTAGAGCCATAGGGAAGCTGACCATTCCTCATTAAGGTGATAAAATTTAAAAATGTACTTGATATTCTCAAGTTTGATGCTATCTTTCTCCTTGAGAAACATAAGTACTTTTCATGTACTTACCATGCTTAGAATCTAGGCTCCACTGTCTCTACTCCACATAATTGGGGGTCTTGTCTTTTCACTTTTTTTTTTAGGTTGAAGATTCTCCATCTTTATGGCTGCATTGTCACTTCTGACCTGTGCAAAATAAAAGAGACTTTCAAAAGAGTCCAACTATTATATGATGCTAATGTTTTCAGGAAAATAGTATTTCTAGTAATAAAGACATTAACAATATACTAAATTAAATATGCCCAGAAATTTTCCCAATTAAAGCAAGATATAAATTATTATTTTTTTAAGATTTTATTTATTCATTTGACAGAGATAGAGAGATCACAAATAGGCAGAGAGGCAGGCAGAGAGAGAGGAAGAAGCAGGCTCCCCGCTGAGCAGAGAGCCAAATGTGGGGCTCTATCTCAGGACCCCGGGATCATGACCTGAGCCAAAGGCAGAGGCTTTAACCCACTGAGCCACCCAGGTGTCCTAAATTATTTTTGACTTAAGAGGTAGACAATCAAGGAATAATTGCATGGTACTGTGTTGACATCTCATAAAAAATAATCATTTTTATATGCCAAACATCTCTACCCCCATAATAAAATAAAAAAGGATAAAATTTTAAATATTGGTATTTCCTTGACAGTTTGTACTATTTGTTTTTAATGTATTTAAACTTTTACCTGAGATTCCTAATTGGTAAATTGCAATCTACTTTTGAGTCACTCAGTGTGTTATAAGAGAATAATAGGTCAATTAACTCTGGAAGGAATATTTTCTCTTTTGTATGCTATACATATTTAATTGTATGCACCATGGTTTTATATGTAATACAGCAATGCCCAATATTTTATTTCTTCAGAACTTGTGTAGGGCATTGTAGTGGCTTCTGGGGAGCCCATATACCCCACAGGGTCATGCCCTTTGACCTTAGTCTCTGTAGTGACTATTTCATGCCAAGGAACTAGTGGGTGTGCACTGTCTTTGGCAGGTTACCCAGACACTGGGTTGAGGATTCACATGGACATGGAAGGTAAGGGAAGTGGGGCGGGTAGAATAGTCAAGGGAAGGAGGATAAGCAACAGTGCACCATTGACATCAAGTAACAGTACCCAGTGGGTAACTTTGTCGCAGTCCTGATGCTGAAGATTGTGTAGGTCAACTCAGAGTTGTTCTACACCAAGGACAAGGGGGCTTGATCACTACTTTCAGAGGAGATACAAATTGGTTGGTATCTACAGCTCACTAGACATGCAGGCAAAGTAAACTCGAACAGCCTCAGGGCTGACTGTAGGGTAGAATGCGAAATAAATCTCAGTAGAAATGTTTCAGGGAACCTGAAAAAAAGGCGGATATCACAACAAAGAACACCTTCTCTCATCCTCAAGTGCTAACATTACAATTGACAAGGGAAGTGTGAATGATTCCCCTGTGATTAGAACCAAAGCAAGGAAATCTGTTCTTACTACTGTAATTCTACATCATAGTAGAAGTCCAAACCAGTGCAATAAAGCAAGAAAAAGAAAACACATACAGATGGAAAATGAAGACGTAAAAGTACCCTTTTCTTCCTACAGATGACATGACTGTGTAAGGAGAAAATTCTAAGAATTCTACCAGATCACTACTAAAACTAATAAGTGAGTTGAGCAAAGTCTCAGAATACAAGTTTGTCAAAATTCCAAAACCAATTGAATTTTATGTGCTGGAAACAAATAAATGAGGGATACAACATGTTTATTGATAGGCAGAATTAGTATTAAGATATCAATTCTCCTAAAATTGATCTACAAGATTCAATACAATCACAATGCTAGATATATAAGTATAAATTGAAAAACGGATCTTAAAATTTATATGGAAATACCTAAGACCAAGGAATACCCAAAACAATTTTGATAAAGAATAACAAAGCTGTAGAACTTATCCTACTTGATTTTGAGACTTACAATCAAGCAACATGATCAAGACCATATGGTGTTGGTGAAAGAACAAATGTCTCAGTCAAGAAGACAGAATAAAAAGTCCAGAAATAGACCCATACATGTATGGTCATTTGATTTCTGACAAACGTAATTCAATAGAGGATCATTTTTTCAATTTCAATTGAACCAACTCTATAGTGTTCTAAACAACATAAACATCATTTCACAAACCAGAGAAGGGTAGACATTCAATACTAATTATCTATAATTCATGATTTCCCAAAGTCTGATAACTGCCAACACGTACACACACACAACAATGCTGTATACTGATTACAGAAACAATATGCAATCAAAGAGGAAGTTCATCTGGATGGATCCATAATGTTGTATTTTCTAAAAAAAAAAAAACTGACAAAAATGTTCATATTTGCAATTTTGGGCATATCAGTGTTAACATTATTCTTTTCTCTTTTTTCCAGATTTACTTAAAGAGCAAGTAAATCACTATGATGTAAATTTGTGGATACATTTTTTTTTTTTGTAAAATCTTCAAAAATCTTCTTTTAACTTCCTTAGGAACAGCAAGCCATGGCAGATATTCATGAGAGCACTAAGACTCGAGATCTTGCAGGGGTGCCTATGTTTGAGAAATTTCTGAACCTCCTAATTGGTCCCTCAGTGGTATGCTATTACTTGGATATCTTGTGCCATCTTAACAGGCTCATTGGATCTTTCTGGGGCAGAGTAACTGGAGTGTTAAGCGACTTTGAGGAAGGCTCTTGTACCTGAAGGAAATCCTATATGGTAGATTACAACAGGCTTCCACTAAAAGCCTCTCCCATTTTACAGAGTGAAGAGGAGGTTAAGGGGTCATGCTTATTCCCTGTTATAGGAAATTAGGTCAATTTATGATATTGTGGCAAAGGAATAATTTCTCATGAGTCATTACCCTGGTCATTGGTTTCCCAAAGAATGTTCTCAAGATCACTAACTTGGTGGAAAGCCCTCAGAAATTGAAACAAAAACCAAACCCAACCCAAAACCCTACTTTCATAGTCAAATACATTTAGGAAATTTTAGCATAAGCAAATATAAACCACTTTTTTTAAATCTCATCCAAGAAGGGGTAGAATAGGATTCTTTTCCAAATTTATTTGTGTTTCAGAAGTGTATTTGATCACATGATATCTTTTCACTGTTTTGAGAAACACACTCTAACAAGATTATCTCTGATTTTTAAAATCCTTGGGTAGCCACAGAGCAAGCTGCTCTTTCTCAAAGTCATGCTAATAAATACAGGCAAGCTCTCTTTACCTACCAATTCATTGGCTCTCAAAGGTTGCTCTGTTATCTCCAATTTCTCACTAGCTGTTTCTGGATGCTAGAACAGAAAAGAAATGCTTCCTATTTCTTTCTTCTCCCTCTTTCTTTTTTTTAAGATTTTATTTATTTATTTGACAGACAGAGATCACAAGCAGGCAGAGAGAGGGGGAAGCAGGCTCCCCGCTGAACAGAGAGCCCGACGCGGGACTCGATCCCAGAACACTGGGATCATGACCTGAGCCGAAGGCAGCGGCTTAATCCACTGAGCCACCCAGGTGCCCCTCTTCTCCCTCTTTCTTGAAAAAATTAGAGATTATATAACCCTGGCCTTGCCTTGAGTATATTGCTGAAGATATTCAGAAGCATTCTTCAGCAACTTGTGAATGGCTTCACAGAAGCATCTCATGTTTTAGATAAACTGGAGGTTCCTTATTCTTTCCATAAATCAATTATTTTCTCACTGATTTACATGACAATTTCAGATGGTTGTCAATTTGTACTTGTGCCTAATGAATTAGTCTTAAGCTTCATTACCTCCTCTTCCATTTCCCCTGATCCCCTCTGCCATAAGCTTAATGATGTATAAAAAAAATCACTTAAAATATGAAAGGCAATCCGCTATGAACTTCAGGAATCTTTTTATAAGCTCAAGTGTTCCTTCAAAATGTGATTCCTTAATAGAACTGACTAGAAAGTCCAGAAATAAACCCAAATACATAGAGGAATTGAGTATATGCCAAAAGTGACATTTAAATCCATAGGGAAGGGACAGTTGTATAACCAGTGTTAGAACAACTAGAAAAATAGTAAAGTTAATTCTACAACTCATACCTGAACCAAACTAAATTCCAGACAGAATAGAACTTTAACTTGAAAAGTAAAACCATGAAAAAAAAAAAAAGAGTATTCCTGGGAGCTGACATAATTCATACTAAGTAACGTCTTTGTGACAGGTCACAATGAAATTGGGGAAACTTTGGTAGGAACAGAAGGATCCAACACTTCCACGATGGTGATAGTAGGAGCACTGATGGAATCTAAAGGGAGAGATATTGGGTATATGAAGTGGGACCAGAGGACTCTGAATGTCCAGATGAAGAATTAACCCTTGGTTCTCTTTTTATAGGGGAACCTCTGGGAATTTATGAGCTAGGTTGTAGGTTTTCTTAACCATTATTGACATTTTTGGACAGATAACTCCTTGTCATAGGAAGCTTTCCCTGTGTATGACAGGATGCTTTGCAGCATCTCTGGTCTCTACCTACTAGATGTTAGCAGCAACTTTCCCTGGACAAATTGTGCAATCAATAATGTCTCCAAACATTGCCAGATGTCTCCTGGGTAACAAAATTACCACAGATTGAGAATAAATGAGCCCTAGGATGACGGAATAACTAGCGTTTAAGATGGACTGTCCAATTGTGGTTGTGTAGAATGAACAGAAGAAGGTCGGCAGGACAGGAACCAGTACTTTAAGTAGGATAATTGTTACAATAAGGGCCCCTAATAAAGTACAAGTCCCTCACTCTGTGATCTTGTATGGTCCCCTCCCACATTGACGGTATGTTGGCTTGCCTTGTTGGCCATGTTGGCTTTGTTGGCCATGTTGGCTTGCCTTGATCCATGGAATATCAGCAACCATGACATAAGCTGAGGCTTGAAAAGCATTTGTGCATTGGGATTTCGCCTCTTGGAACATTGCCCCCATATAACAAAGCCCATGCTAGCCTCTTGAAGACATATGGTCCAACTAACAACCAACACCAACTTCCAGATATGAGTGAGGCCTTCTAACACCATGCAGCCACAGTGAAACCACCATGACTACATAATCTTAGGCAAGCCTGCAGAAAAACTACTTACCCAACCCTGCCTAAGTTAATAATCATGACATTATGAACAAATGAAATGGTTGTTGTTTTAAATCACTAAGTGATTGTTGTGTTGTTATGCAGTGGTAGATCACTTAGAGTGGGTTTGGAGTAGATTGTTATCACGGGAAATGAAAAGATGTGTACAGGAGACATTTGCAAGAATCTGTGTTTCTTTTTTTTTTTAAAGATTTTATTTATTTATTTGACAGACAGAGATCACAAGTAGGCAGAGAGGAGGCAGGCAGAGAGTGAGAGAGAGGAAAGCAGGCTCCCTGCTGAGCAGAGACCCAGACCCTGGGCTTGATCCCAGGACCCCGGGATCACGACCTGAGCCCCCGGGATCATGACCTGAGCTGAAGGCAGAGGCTTTAACCCACTGAGCCACCCCGGTGCCCCAAGGATCTGTGTTTCTTGATGACTTTTCAGTCAAGGGACTCAGTGAAAGGGCAAAGCAGGTCGAAAAATACAAGAAGTTAGAAACTGAGGGTTTCTAACTGGTCAAAGTGAATTCAGGAATGAAGTTGCAGGAGCAGTCTTCAAGAAAGCACTTCTGTCTAAGCAGTTAAAAATATTAACTCATCTATTTTGAAAACTACAGATATTTAGTAATTACTAACAGTATAATAATAATAATTCAAAGGTTGAGTTTAACAAGTCTATTTCTAAAGCTTTAAGGGCATCATCTACCATCATCAGCCACTTCTTCCCTTATATGGAAAAATCAATCTTTAGAATAAACAGGAAGGCTCATAAACTCAATATCATTAACAATTTATATTGCAATAATGATAAAATTCATTTTGATGTGTTAGCTGTCCACTTGCATGGAACTATATTCACTTAGCAACTAGACTGCTAAGATCAGGGACTCTAATGGAATGACTCTCATAATTTACCAGTTAAATTTATAGATGATAATTGTCATGATATTTATGGCTTGATAGATGCTGAGCATTGACTCTGTTTATTGTACTATTCAAGAATTAACAGTTCCTCAGATGGTTAGCACTTAGTCGTATGTTTAAGAACCTGGAGGGATGTCTGTCCAATCCCCTACTTTATTTTAATCATAACAAAAAAATCAAAGTAATAAGCAATGAAGAAAATCCAGAATGAGATAAAAATGGAAATACAGAGTCATAACTAAAAGAAATGGCTGTACGTAAAAGAAAGTGTAAAGCGTGGAGGAAATGGATAATGTAAAAACAACCCAAATGCATTTTTTACAGGCTTTTAGAATCACTGGAGGGAACATCTGCATAAGTCACATGACAGAGTGAGGAGGGTCTCTTGGAAACAGGGTAAGATTGAAAAAAAGATCAAAATGATCGAATTTTTAAGATCTTGTACCCATTAAGCAGTCAGTATTAAAGAAACAATAACACTGCTGAACTAAGTGTTTAAAATCAAAGGGTAACATGCACTTGGACCTAAGATTTCCCTAAGATTGCCAAAGGATTTTGATTACTAATTCTTTCTCAGGTTGTGGAGACAAGGACCTAGAAAAATTATTCGGATGCAGGGATCTGGAAGATCTATGTGATTTCTGATGTGTATTAACCAGTTGGAACTTAATGTTGGGAGGACATGGATTAAGGAAAGCCAGTAAAATCAGAAAATGGAGTCTTCTGGTAAATGTCGTAAATAGGTTTGCAAGAAAACTTGTATATGCAGACATTTACCAAAATTCCAGAATTACAAGAGACTGAAATACGCATAACGGTAACCAGCTTAGGAGACCTACCCCTATCTTCCTTTTCTCTTTTTGTACAGGTAGCTTTGCACACTCCTGCTAGCTCTTGGCTTTACCTGAGCAACCAGTGTTTTACTCCAAAGACCCTGGCAAACACTACCGCTGCAGCCCCGGTCCTGGCTGGGTATCCCAAGTCCAAGAGGCCCCAAATCAGGGCTCGGCCAGCTGGAGCCTGGCGCAGAAGGGACAGCGGGCTCTGGAGGCGTGGGACCCCGAACCACGCGCCCCTCCTACCTGGCTGTGGGGAGCCGGCCAAGCCCAAAGTATGAGGGCCGCCCCGCGGGGCGCTCAATCTCTGACCGCCGCTGATGTGCTGTATGCGGAGTCCCGCTGCGGGGCGGGAAAGGGCCGCTAGCCATACCAGCGTTGGAGCGCCCAGCCCCGCGCGGACATTCCTGCAAGCGCCGAACCAGCCGGACAAGGCCTACTCACCGCTGAACCCCGGCGACAGCAGGTGGCCCGGGATTTACCGACTTCACCGCTGCCCCTGCGGGCCGCGCGCCCTGTCTGGCCCGAAGCCGTCTGGGCTACCCTCGCCCTGCGGGATGGAGACGGACGGGGACAGGGAGGAGCTGGCCCACCTGAGCTCGCTCTTTGTTGCCTGCCACGCGAACTGCTCGGCCGCTTGGAGCGCGAGGAGTTTGGTGCGCTGTGCACAGAGCTGCGCCTGCGCTGTGTAATTCGCATCTGTGCTTTCTTTCCTGTCATGGTGTGTCTTGAACTGCTGTATTCACTTCTTCCTCAGACACTCTAAACACTCTAAACTGCGCCCAGGCCGTGTTCCAGCGGCTAGACACTGACCGCGACGGCGCCATCACCTTCCAGGCGTTCGCGCGCGGCTTCTGTGGGTTCTGCCGCGGGGGGCGGCACCGAGGCTGGGCTCCCGGGAGCTCGCGTCCGCCTCAGCACAGGTGGGGCCCGACCCCGAGGACAGCAAGAGGACGAGGGCGACGGGGACGCGCTGGCAGCCCCCTGGGTTCAGGCGAGCTCAGGCCCGCCTTGGCAGGGCTTCCAGGCGCAACTTGGGAGATGAGGCCAAATTCATCCCCAGGTGCGTGTGTGGGTTGGAGGGCGGGAGGTGAGGATGGTGTTACCTGCCCTCACCGGTGCCCTGGCATCTCCCTCTTAACCCGCAGAGTGAGCAGACCTACTGGACCTACTGGACCCAGCTCTTCTTTTTGAGTTGCTTTTCTCCGTCCAACTATTCAGAGGGCAGATCCCCCTACAGCTGAAGAAAGGCACTGCTTTCAGAGTCAGGGTTTGGGGAGAAAGTTTCCCTTGCTCACTTCTGAGCCTTGCAAAAGTCACTTTATTAATTACCTGGGCCACAGTGAAATCCGCAGCATCAAGAGTTTGTTCCCAGACAGAGTTTAGGAGCGCTCTCCAGATCTCATCGCACCTTCTAGCAAGGCCCCCTGGCTGTACCCTGGAGCTTGAACTGCGGATTGTCAAATTGGCGTCCCTGATATGTGTAGTTCTTGTTGTTGTTGTTTTCCTACAATATAGAAGACGAAACATGTTGGGCATTTATATTGCTGGACTTACATACTCATTGATACCAACCATGTATTAGGCATTTTACAGAGTTTGTTCATTTAATTTTTGCAACAACCCCGAGATGTGGATTTTCTCATTTCTAATTGGAGAAATTTAAACCCAGAAATATAGACCCGTAAGACGTTAAGGAACTTGACTGAAATGAAAGAGCAGTGATTTGATCCCATATGTGGTTGAACTGAAAAACTCTTTTATACAATGGAATCAAATGATAGTTATATAATAAATTTTCTATGGCTTGGACAGAAATAATATCAAGTTACTAACTTAATTCTCAGGGGGAAAGGAAATGCCTGCAGGGCCAGGTGTGGAAAGATGCTTAGGTTTTATTCAAGAGTAATTCGCATCTGTGCTTTCCTTCCTGTCATCCTGTGTCTTGAACTGCTGTATTCACTTCTTCCTCAGACACTCTCAACATGTTAATGCTGTAAAATGTATTCCTGCTCTCTGTTTGGATTATTGTTGAAAGGCAGCTTGCATATCTTAGACATAAAACTCAGAAAACCAAATAGCCCTGGGAGGATCAGTGGTCTTGCTCACCCATTCACAGCTTGGACCTGCTGGCTTGGGAGTCCCACTTCCTCCTCCTCCTAGCTGCTCCCTCCTGTTTGGAGAGTGAAGCATGGAGAATGACTCACTGCAAGTATGAGAAGGAAGGTGTAGAGAAAGTGGGTGTGATACTCACCTTTTCTATTATTTACAAATGAGTTAAAATACAATCTCTCCACTGAGGAACTTGTAAGCATTGCTACAAACTATATTCTGAGAATTATCTTTTATCTGTAAGTTGGTTTAGGTCCAACTACTTACAAAAGGCAACAATTTTAAGAATCAGGGAAGGTGAACCCAGGGATGTTTTACACACCAACCTACACACATATCTACTTTTCACAGTTGTTAAGTCTCAGCAGCAAATATTTGACACTTAACCTTGAAATGATTAGGACGGTCTTCTTAGTATCAGTATAGAAACCAGGTTTTAATATTACTGGTGATACTGTTATCATGATGCCTTTCCAAACTCTTCAATGGTTATTAAATTTAACGGGCACCAGAGTCACCTGGTAGACTTGTATTTTAAGCCACACCCCCTTGTGACTGGAGATTAATAAGGACAATATTTGCCTTCCTGTGCTTGTTCAAGTGGAAAAGAACTAAATGGAGTTGCTTCATCTGATCGTTACCATGGCAGCCAGTGACTGTTTTTGGTAAATTTGATGGCTTCTATTCCACTTCCTCATACAGCTGTTCACCTTCCTTCCTCTCATCTGAATGTGGTAAAAATCGTTTATCATCGATAAGGCTGTTGGCATTATTTCAGCCAAATTAATTCTGCAGACGTTAGTGAGTGCTTATTTTGTGCCAGACACTGTTGTAGGTCCTGCCCTAGGTCCCTGGGGACAAAGAGAAAGATGAGATGTAGTTCATGCCTTCAAGAAGTTTATAGTGTGGGTGAAACATTTCTCAAAAATTTCATCAAAGAACATCTAAAGGTAAGACGGTTATTTGCAAGAAATTCCATATATAGCGAACATAGCCCAATAGTAACCAGGAGCCATCTTTGAAGCCTTGAGTTTTTATTTTTTATTTTTTTAAAAGTTCACGTGTTTGTTCATTTTAACTCCATGATATATTGGGGATTATTTTAATATAAAATATCATGTTTTCCTCCAGTGGGAAATTGTTTCTCTAGGAAGGTGTGTCATTTCATCGGGTGGCTTTTTTCTCATCTGGCTCCCCTGGTGGCTTCTTGTCCAATGCGTATCCAGGGTGTTTCCATGTCCAGGTTGAGAAGATGAGTCATCAGATATTAGAATGTTTGGCTCCTATAAGGAAAAATGTGGTAGTGTTGACAGAATTTCCAGTTGTAAGACCAATCAAAGTCCTGGTTTAAAAATATAAACATGTTTGGTTAAACTCCCTAGTCATCAGTGTTGTGGTCTTAGAGAAGAAATAAGGTTGCACCGTAAAAGGATGAAAATGGTCTCTGGGATGTGTGTCAACTCACTCTTCAGTTGTTTTTATTGTAGAAGATTGAAAGACTCCTTCCCCTAAAGGGGAATGTCTTCAGTAGTCAAGTGACTGTTAGCCGGAGCTAGGCAGGTGTACATCTTCTGCCGGGGCAGGATGGCCATCACCACCTCCTGGTGACCTGGAATTAGGTCAGGCAACAGGTGAAACCACAGTGGGCAAGGCAGTGTGGCTATAGAAGAGAATTCAGGAAGGAAGATTGTAAAGGCCAAGAACCCTCCATGAAGTGGGGAGAGAATGTTGGGTGAGAGAGAACAGACTTGTAATAACCTAGTCTGGCCAATTTTTTGTTTCAGGGGTATTATGAAAGGGAGTTTTGTACCTAGTAGATACTTAATAAATGTACTCAGTAAATGTTTGCAAAATGAACAGAAACTGATGTTCTTTGATTCCTTGATTCATATACTGAGAATGCAGTTCATGCTATGTGTATTTTCTTGATTTCCTTTGTTTATTCTCCTTTTTTTTTTCTTTTAATGTTATGCTGTGACCTGGTCTTGGTGTTCCAAGTTTGGCAAGAAAGGAGGGAAATGGTGTGTGTGTGTGTGTGTGTGTGTGTGTGTGTGTGTGTGTATAAACATTTAACCGGCGTAGTGGGATGGCAAATCTCTCTCCTCTAGTTGGGCCTGAAGTTTTTCAGAGTTTTCTCAACTCTATATTTTGCAGTTGTATTATTTGTGAATTGATTTCACTTTGATAAATCAAGTTAGAACCACATGTTTTTCACAAACAGAATCACGAGGATCCGGCTGGCATGAGCGCCACCCTGGATTTGTGCATGGACGGAGGTACGGCCACAGTGGCCAGATCAGGGACAGACCCAGGCTGGTGCTTATAATATAATAGGCGATAGTGTGATTGGTGACCTGCCAGGCAGGGCTAGGCTGTTTGTTGTTCAGACACCAAAATCTATCGCCTCTACTCAGCTGTTTCTCTTGGTTTCTGATCTTCACACACATGCGCGTGCACGTGTGCGCGCACACACACACGCGCGCGCGCACACGCACACACACTCTGTTGAAGGGGAGGCTTTTCTTATGATCATGTAGAAACTGAATTTTTTTGAGAAGAACCAAAACTACTGACTTGTGAGCTGTGTATGGGTTGTCAAAAACAGTGTACTTCAGCATATTCATGTAAATGTAGTGATGATTATGAAAATCAGGAGAAAAAAACTCAGTGACTGAACACCAATCCCACTTAAGCAGGACATTTTTAAAACATGTAGCTACAAGTAAGCAGAAGGATAGTTTCCACACTGGTCAGGGTTTCTTTTACATTTCCCCCTCTCGAGTTCCACATTAGCCCCTTCCAGTCTGATCACCTTTTTCCCTAATAACATGGTTGCTTCACGAACCCCCTTCTCTTCCATGATGTGCTTCCTCAGATGGGAAGGCAGAGGGCAGATAAAGGCAGAGAAACAGAACCTTAAGGGCTGGAGACTTGGAGCGGGAAGGGTGAGGGGAAGGGAAAGACAGAGGTCAACAGACAAATGGAAAGATTGGATAGTGCCTCAGTTTCCCCTCTCTTTCCACTGATCAGTTTCATTGCCGTGAGCCACCTTGTGATGGGGGAGGCAAAGCAGCTCTGCTCAACTTGATTTTAGCTCTTGAGTATCCTCAGAATGTGAGCATCTTGATGCTTTGGATGGTGTTTGTAGTATTTGAAGATACATTTTTCACTCATGTGGCAGGAACATTATCTGGTGTTCATCCAAGGAGGTACAGACTTGTTCCAGCCTTGAGGCACAGCAGTGGGTTGGACCCCCAGTCCTGGAAGAGGATTAAGCGTGTTTTTGCCAATGTGTGATATTTACCTCTGGCCCTGGCTTTGGGATCTCTCAGTGTTCTGACCACATTCTTTCCAGAATTCTCTGCTTTTTCTGGGTTCAGAAGTGGGGTCTTTATAGATACATATTTTCTAACTGTTGTTGGTCTGCTGCTTTTACTTTTTCTTCTTGAGTGTATTCTCTACTATAATTCTGTGTGTCATTACCCCACTGCTGAGTAGAAGCCTGTCTGTTGGGAAGACCAGAGCTCTGCCTTGGACCTTATGAGCCTTGCTCCTGGGCTTTGTAGTAGTCTGTACATGGCTTGGTATTTATGGGCTCTACTTCTTTGTGTTCAATCCTGGTTTTGATATTTGAATTTTATTTCAAGGTAATGATTTCATTTTGGCCTACTGGCCCAGTAAAATTGTTCTGGCCATCCTGTCCTTGGAGGATTATCTGTCTGGCTGGATCGTTAGTGGCCTTGCTCAGAATGTGAGGTTCAGTGTTTTGCTGTTAGGTTTTTTTTTTTTTTTTTTTTTTTTTTTTTAAAGATTTTATTTATTTATTTGACACAGAGAGATCATAAGTAGGCAGAGAGGCAGACAGAGAGAGTGAGAGGGAAGCAGGCTCCCTGCTGAGCAGAGAGCCCGATGTGGGACTCGATCCCAGGACTCTGAGATCATGACCTGAGCTGAAAGCAGCAGCTTAAACCACTGAGCCACCCAGGCGCCCCTTTTTTTTTTTTTTTTTTTGCTGTTAGGTTTTTGATAAGAGATTATTTATCCTGTCCTTATGGTGTGGACACAAAGAAAAAGGCTTCAATTGGGGTACTGGGAATACTGGGAAGACTGCATTCCAGGAACCACAGACTGTCTTTTAACCTAAAGATTTGATTGACTCCTCTCCTAAATCACTGATCAAATTTGTGGTCCTACTACTCCTGTCATTTTGAGAATGGAGACATTTTTGTCTGTTTCTTCATTTCTGTCTGGGTTACATAATCTTAACTTCATTTGGAAAATGGAAGTAGCCATATCGCATTGATCTGCCTTGAATGGAGGTTTGGAGGCTGCCAGCAAAAATGCGACCCTGTCGGGGATGAGAAAGAGATTCAAATGCCTGGGTTTTTTTTTCCTTCTAAAATGGTGTATAGAGTATACATTCTTGCATCATGGGTAACTTATTAAAGCTTGGATAGCTCCCCATTGCAGTATGTTGTTGGACGGGAGAGATGGGAAGAGATTCCTCATCGTGGATATTCAGGCACCTTCTCTCTGATGATATTAGTCTTATATCAGGTTGTAAAATAGAAAGAAAACACTATATTCCAGAGGAAAGTTGTCACGGGGGGATATACATATGACACATGATCCCCTTATTAGTTCCTCAAAAAGGAATTCCATTGCTTCAACTTGTAAATATTTGGGATTTCCCAAAGTATAATTGCTTTTTGTCAGAGCAGTTATAAAAGGAGCACAGTACATTTTGACCCTTCAGGGCTTTGTATGTCTTATAAAAAGATCTACAGATGCAGTTTGGACATGTTTCTTCAGTTCTTTCTCTCATTCACCCAATGTGCCTGCCAGCATCCTGGGCACTAGAGAGACTTTGTAAACTTGACTCTGACCGCCAATGTGCGTATTGTCTCAGTTTCTTAAGTACGTGAGAGTTGATACCTGAAGGATCTGGGATTGCAGTATAATCGATGAAACTATACCTCCTGGTGCATACCCCAGCCTATGCACATTTCTGAGTGGTTCTCAGATCAGGGGCTACAGAACTTTTGGGGTCTTTACATGTATACTTGGGAATCCTAGAATACCATATGTTTTTGTTTTCATTTTGACGAAATAAAATACAAACTGATTTGCACACATTTGGATAACGTGGATGACTCGTAGCTTACAGAAACACCCATGTTCACTTTAGCATTATTCACTGTAGCAAAGAGAGGAAGCAATCTCAGCACCCATTGACAGATGACTGGATGTAGAAAAAGTATATACCTATGATAGAGTATCATTCAGCTTTAAGAAGCAGGGAATTCCTACAATAGGCATCATGGAAGAACCTTGAAGAATTACACTAAATGAAATAAGTTAATCAAAAAAAGACAAATAATGCATGATTCTATTTATATGAAGTATCTGTAGGAGTCAAACTCTTGGAAGGAGAAGTAGAAAGGTAGGTGTAGGGGCAAGGCGAGGGGAGAATGGGGAGTTGTTGTTTGATGGGTATAGTGTCTCACTCATTCAGGATGAAAGGAGATTTGCCTTACAATAATGTGTCAACAGTAGTATCCAGTAAAATTTTGTTAAGAATGTAGATTTGTATGGAATCAGAAAAGACCCCAAATTGCTAAGGAAATGTTGAAAAACAAAAATAAAACTGGCAGCATCTTGTTACCCGATTTCAAGCTTTACTACAAAGCTGTGATCACCAAGACAGCATGGTGCTGGCATAAAAACAGACACATAGACCTGTGGAACAGAGTTGAGAGCCCATATATGGACCCTCAACTCTATGGTCAAATAATCTTCGACAAAACAGGAAAAAATATACAGTGGAGAAAAGACAGTCTCTTCAATAAATGGTGCTGGGAAAACTGGATGCTATATGTAGAAGAATGAAACTCAACCATTCTCTTACACCTTACACAAAGATAAACTCGAAATGGATAAAAGACCTCAATGTGAGACAGGAATCCATCAGAATCCTAGAGGAGAACATAGGCAGTAACCTCTTTGATATCAGCCACAGTAACTTCTTTCAAGATATGTCTCCAAAGGCAAAGGAAACAAAAGCAAAAACAAACTTTTGGGACTTCATCAAGATCAAAAGCTTCTGCACAGCAAAGGAAACAGTCAACAAAGCAAAAAGGCAACCCACGGAATGGGAGAAGATATTTACAAATGACAGTACAGACAAAAGGTTGATATCCAGGATCTATAAAGAACTCCTCAAACTCAACACACACAAAACAGATAATCAGATCAAAAATGGGCAGAAGATGTGAACAGACACTTCTCCAATGAAGACATACAAATGACTATCACACACATGAAAAAGTGCTCATCATCACTAGCCATCAGGGAGATTCAAATTAAAACCACATTGATATATCACCTTACACTAGTTAGAATGGCCAAAATTAGCAAGACAGGCAACAATGTGTGTTGGAGAGGATGTGGGGAAAGGGGAACTCTCTTACACTGTTGGTGGGAATGCAAGTTGGTGCAGCCACTTTGGAGAACAGTGTGGAGATTCCTCAAGAGATTAAAAATAGAGCTTCTCTATGACCCTGCAATTGCACTACTGGGTATTTACCCCAAAGATACAGATGTAGTGAAAAGAAAGGTCATCTGTACCCCCAATGTTTATAGCAGCATCCTTTCTTGATCAAAACTCTTCACAGTGCAGGGATAGAGGGTACGTACCTCAATATCATCAAAGCCATGTACGAAAAACCCATAGCAAATATCATTCTCAATAGGGAAAAACTGAAAGTGTTTCCCCTAAGGTCAGGAATATAGCAGGGATGTCCACTATCACCACTTCTGTTCCACATATCACTAGAAGTCCTAGACTCAGCAATCTGACAACAAAAAGAAATTTAAGGCATCCACATTGGCAAAGAAGTGAAACTATCACTCTTTGCAAATGATATGATACTTTATGTGGAAAACCCAAAAGACTCCACTCCAAATCTGCTAGAACTTGTACAGGAATTCAGTAAAGTATCAGGATATAAAACCAATGCACAGAAATCAGTTGCATTCCTATACACCAACAGCAAGACAGAAGAAAGAGGAATTAAGGAGTTGATCCCATTTACAATTGCTCCCAAAACCACAAGATACCTAGGAATAAACCTAACCAAAGAGGGAAAGAATCTGTACTCAGAAAACTATAGTACTCATGAAGTAAATTGAGGAAGACACAAAGAAATGGAAAAACGTTCCATGCTTATGGATTGGAAGAATAAATATTGTGCAAATGTCTATGCTATCTAAAGCAATATACATGTTTAATGCAATGCCTATCAAAATACCATCCAGTTTTTTCAAAGAAATGGAACAAATAATCCTCAAATTTATATGGAACCAGAAAAGACATTGAATAGCCAGAGGAATGTTGAAAGAGAAATCCAAAGTTGGTGGTATCACAATTCCAGGCTTCAAGCTCTATTTCAAAGCTGTCATCATCAAGACAGCATGGTACTGTCACAAAAGCAGACACATAGATCAGTGAAACAGAAAAAAGAAATAGACCCTCAGCTCTATGGTCGACTAATCTTTGATAAAGCAGGAAAGAATGTCCAATGGAAAAAAGACAGTCTCTTCAACAAATGGTGTTGGTAAAATTGGACAAATACATGCAGAAGAATGAAACTGGACCATTTCCTTACACCACACACAAAAAATAGACTTCAAATGGATGAAGGATCCCAATGTGAGAAAAGAATCCATCCAAATCCTTGAGGAGATCACCACAACTTCTTCCAAGAGACAGCACCAAAGGCAAGGGAAGCAAGGGCAAAAATGAACTCTTGGGACTTCATCAAGATCCAAAGTTTTTGCCCAGCAAAGGAAACAGTGAACAAAACCAAAAGACGACTGACAGAATGGGAGAAGATATTTGCAAATGACATATCAGATAAAGGGCTAGTATCCAAAATCTGTAAAGAATTTATCCAAATCAACATCCAAAAAAGAAATAATCCAATCAAGAAATGGTTAGAGGGCATGAACAGACATTTCTGCAAAGAAGACATCCAGATGGCCAACAGACACATGAAAAAGTGCTCCACACCACTCAGCATCAGGGAAATACAAATCAAAACCACAAGATACCACCTCACATCAGTCAGAATGGCTGAAATTAACAAGTCAGGAAGTGACAGATGTTGGTGAGGATGCAGAGAAAGGGGAGCCCTCCTACACTGTTGGTGGGAATGCAAGCTGGTACAACCATTCTTGAAAACAGAATGGAGATTCCTCAGAAAGTTGAAAATAGAGCTACGTTATGACTCAGCAATTGTACTACTGGATATTTACCCTAAAGATACAAATGTAGTGATCTGAAGGGGCACGTGCACCTGAATGTTTATCGCAGCAATGTCCACAATAGCCAAACTATGGAAAGAACCTAGCTGTCCATCAACAGATGAATGGATAAAGAAGATGTGATATATATATACACAATGGAATACTATGCAACCATCTAAGGAAATGAAATCTTGCCATTTGCAACAATGTGGATGGAACTAGAGGGTATTATGCTGAGCGAAATCAATCAATCAAACAATTATCATATGACCTCCCTGATATGAAGAATTTGAGAGGCAATGTTGGGGGTTTGGGGTTAGGGAAGGAAAAAATGAAACAAGATGGGATTGGGCAGGAGACAAACCATAAAAGACTCTTAATCTCACAAAACAAACTGAGGATTTCTGGGGGGAGGGGAGTAGGGAGAGGTGGTTGGGTAATGGACATTGGGGAGGGTATGCGCTATGGTGAGTGCTGTGAATTTTGTAAACCTGGTGATTCACAGACCCATACCCCTGGGGCTAATAATACATTATGTGTTAATAAAAAATAAAAATGAATTTTTAAAAGTATTATAAGCAAACTGTATCTAGGAAACATATAGAGAGAATTTTGAGTTTTGGGTTTTTTTTTAAGATTTTATGTATTTATTTGAAAGAGCCAGTGAGCTAGAGAAAGCATGAACAGGGGGAGGAGCAGAGGGAGAGGGAGAAGCAGACTCCTTCCTGAGCAGGGAACAGGACACAGGGCTCAATTCTGGGACTTTGGAATCATGACCTAAGACTAATGCAGATGCTTAACCAACTGAGCCACCCAGGTGCCCCCATATAGAAAGAATTATACACCATGACCAAGAATGGGATTTATCCCAAGAATGCAAAGTTGTTAACATATGAAAATCAATAAATTTAATATATTATAATAATAGAATAAAGTACAGAAACTGCATGTTCAACTCAATAAATGTAGAGATGATATTTTTAAAAAACTTAACACACTTTTATAATAATAAATACTCAATAAACTAGGAAATGAAAAGAATCCTCTTCAACTTGATAAAGACTATCTATGAAAAAAATACACAGTTAATATCATACTTCATGGTCAAAATCTGAATTATTTCAACCATCCTTTTCTTGGGGTTATGCTAATGGCCAATTATCATGTAAAAAAACAAAGCAAACCAAATCTGATTTTCCCCAAGAGTGGAACAAGACAAGAAGGTCTCTCTTACCACCACTATTTGACATTGTACTGTAAGTTCTAGCCAGGGCAATTAGGCAAGAAGAAGAAAAGACATCCAGATTGAGAAGGAAGGAGATGTTGTAATATGGAAAATCCTAAGGAAGGGGAGCCTGGGTGATTCAGTGGGTTAAACTTCTGCCTTTGGCTCAGGTCATGATCTCAGGGTCCTGGGATCAAGTCTTGCATCCGGCTCTCTGCTCAGCAGGGAGCCTGCTTCCTCCTCTCTCTCTGCCTGCCTCTCTGCCTACTTGTGATCTCTGTCTGTCAAATAAATAAAGAAATAAATTCTTAAAAAAAAAAAAGAAAATCCCAAGGAATTCACAAAAACCCTATTAACCTGACAAATTTAAAGTTATAGGATGTAAGATCAATATATAAAACCAATTGCATTTTATACACTATTAATAAATAATCCAAAAATGAAATAAAAATAATTCAATTTATAATATTATTAGAAAGAATAATACTTGGCAATAAATTTAACAAAATAAGTACAAGACTTACACACTGTAAACCATAAAACATCATGGGGAAAAAAATTAAAGATGACCTAAAGTAATGAAAAGAAATCCTAGGAGATTTAATACTGTTAAGATGGCAATATTTCCTAAATTGATTTCCAGATTAAAAACAATTCTTATCAGAATCCCTATAGCCTCTTTTGCAGAAATTGACAAGCTGATCCTAAAATTTCATATGGAAATGTGAGGGATTCAGAATAGCTAAAATAATCTTGAAAAAGAGCAACAAAGTTGGAGGATGCATATTTCCTTATTCCAAAATGTAATATAAACTATGTTAATCAAAAGAGTGTGGTACTGGAATAAAGATATTTAGATATATGGAATAGAATTGTGAGTCCAGAAATAAAGTCATGTATTAGCAAGCAACTGATTTTTGACAAGGAGTGCTAAGACAATTCAACAGGGAAAGGATAATCTTTGCTTAACAGCTGAATATCAACATGAAAAATAATTTAGACCCATAACCTTACCCCACATATAAAAATTAATTCAAAATATCAAAGACCTAAGTTGAAGAGTTAAAACAAGAAAACTCCCAGAATAAACATGGAAGTATATAATTGTGACCTTTGATTAAGCAATGATTTCTTACATATGGCAGCAAAAGTGCTAGTGACTGGATAATCTGGATAGTAATAGGTTAAAAACTTTTGTGTTCCAATTGCCTCAACACACAAAAAAGTGAAAAGAAACCCAACAAATGGGAAAAAATAATTACAAATCATATACGTGTTAAGGGTTTTACTTCATAATAAAGAACACTTAAAGCTCAATAATAAAAAGCCAACCCAGGGTGCCTGAGTGGCTCAGTCAATTAAGCGTCTGACCCTAGATTTCAGCTCAGGACATGATCTCAGGGTCGTGAGACTGAGCCCAGCATCAGGCTCCATCCTTGGTGTGGAGCCTGCTTAAGATTCTCTCTCTCCCTCTACTCCTGCCCCCCTCCCCTACCAACCCTCCACTGAAAAAAACACAACTCCATTTTTTAAATGGGCAAAGATCATGATAGTCATTTTTCCAAAGAAGTTGGAAATGGCAAATATGTGAAAAGATGCTTAACATCATTAGGTATTAAAGAAATGCAAATCAAAACCACAGTGAGATTAACACTTCACACCCATGAGAATGGCTGTAATAAAAAAGAGAGGCCATAACAGATGTTGACAAAGATGTAGAAAAATTGGATCCCTTACACATTGCTGGTGGGAATAGAAATTGTACAGCCAACTTGAAAACTATTTGTTGGTTTTACAAAAAAAAAAAAAAAGGTTCTGGTTTGGGGAGTCAAGATGGCAGGGAAGTAGGAGGAGGTGCCGTTTCAACTTGTACCCTAAAGTGAGCTTATTACCTACCAAAGAACTCTGATCACCCATGAAATCAGCCTGAGATCAGAATTATACACGTCTGGATCTCTACAGGAGCAGAAGACACCACTGGGCAGGTAAAGCAGATTGGGAAGGTTGGACTCATATACAAAGATAAACAAAAGGGGGAGGGAGCCACCAGAGGAGACCAGTTGGAAAGTAATACCCCAATACAAGATTGCCCTGCGTCTGGGGACCAGCATTAACTTGGAGTCTGGTTGAAAGCACTCAAAAGAGAGCAAAGGATCGCGGGGGGATATTGTGGGAATCGGGGCGGTTAGGGACAGGGGTTTAAGTCCCTGGACCCAGGAGAGCCTCCCCTGGCACTGAGCCAGAGAGTGCAGTGGAAAAACCAGGTCTTGGTCTCTGAGCTGCCAGCACACCTGAGAGGTGCGGGCAGGCATTAGCCTGGCACTCTTAGACCCTCGCCAAGGGATCAGAGCCTGAGATGCTGGCGCCCCACACCCTCCCCTGGGAGAGGTACACTCAGGCACTAGCCAGGAGCTCTCGGACCTGGAAAAACCAGGCACTCCCAGCCCAGGCCAGCGGGAAAATCTCAGTGTGCAGTCACTGCTTGGAACCTCTCTGGCGATCTAGATCTGCCCAGACAGCCACTGCTGCTCTGGTTTTGGGTACAAGAAGGAGATCCTGCATCCCCAGGGACCGTGACTCAGAACCTACTCTGCAAGCAGCTCTGCAGAACATTCTGAGGCTTCTCTCTGAGAGGGAGGTCAGGGTGCAGTTTGCTCTCCTCTAAACCTCCAAATACCATCAAAAGCTGTCAAGGCAAGGGAAAAACAGATGAACAAACATAAAAACCTCCAGAGAACAAAAGCCTGAAAAAAAAACAGTTTCCTCAGAGCCCACCCCCTTGAGGGAGGCGGGAGGACTTAACTCAGGGAACATCATTGACTGAAAACCCACGTGGCAGGCCCCTCTCCCAGAAAACCAACCAGGAAAGAAGAAAAAAAAAAAAAGACAAGAGAACAACCAACCACTACTTCATAGATACAACTTTTATTTTTAACTCGTTACCACTATTCTGATTCTTTTTTTATACATATAGATAATTTTTTAACCTATTTACCATCATAGTGAGATGTCCAGTACATCAAATTCCTTAATAACCTTCTAACCTGAACTTTATGATGCATACACCTGGGTTTTTCTTTTGCTTTTTCTATTTTTTAATTTTTTTAAAAATTTTAGTTTAGTTTAGTCTAGTTTATTCTTTTTTAATTTTTATTTTCTACTATACATATAGAGTTAAACTTCAAGGTAATCCCCTTTCCCCAACCAATGCTACCCCTATAGGTAAACCAATTTTTAATCCACCTTTATTTTAGGAAAGTTGAGTCCTTTAACAAAGACATCAAGATACATCCAGGAAGAATCAAAATAACCTTCCTCACCCACACTGAGAATTTATAACCACTCTCCAATCTTTTCCTTCTGCCAGTGTTTCTGTGTATTTATGTTTGTCCTAATAGTATATAAATCTTATACTTGGGGTTCTTTTTGATGAGGTTCTTCCTTTTTCTGCTTATATATATATATTTTTTTCTCTCTTGTCATATACTTTTATCAGTCTTTTTGTTTGTCTGTTTTTGTTTGTATACTTCATAAATCATACCTTGGGGCCCATTTGGGCTTAGATTTCTCTTTTGTCTTCCCCCTTTTTTTTCCTTGTCTGTCTCTGTCTCTCTCTCTTCTTTTTTTCTTTTTCTTTTTCTTTTTTTTTTTTTTCTCTCATTTGGGTGGGGAATCCTGATTGCTCAGAAGCGTTCCAGGGTGCACATTGACTGCACCACAGTCAATAACTTCAGCTACATCCGTTCCGTCATCTCTCACCAAAATGAATAGGAGGGGGAATGCCCAACAGAAGAAAAATACAGAGGATGGACCTTCTGCAACAGAGCTAATGGCTATCAACATAGACAATATGTCGGAAAAGGAATTCAGGCTAACAATTATCCAGGCAATAGCTAGGTTGGAGAAAGCCGTGGATGACCAAACGGAATTGATTAGGGAAGAACTGAAAGCCACCAGGGATGATGTTCAAAATGCTCTCAATGAGTTCCAATCTAATCTAAATTCTCTAAAAGCTAGGGTAACTGAGATTGAAACAGTCATCAAAAATCTCCAAACAAACAAAAGCCCAGGGCCAGACGGCTTCCCAGGGGAATTCTACCAAACATTTAAAGAAGAACTCATTCCTATTCTCCTGAAACTGTTCCAAAAAATAGAAATGGAAGGAAAACTTCCAAACTCATTCTATGAGGCCAGCATCACCTTGATCCCAAAACCAGACAAGGATCCCACCAAAAAAGAGAACTACAGACCAATATCCTTGATGAACACAGACGCGAAAATTCTCGCCAAAATACTAGCCAATAGGATTCAACAGTACATTAAAAGGATTATTCACCACGATCAAGTGGGATTTATTCCAGGGCTGCAGGGTTGGTTCAACATCCGCAAATCAATCAATGTGATAGAACACATTAATAAAAGAAAGAACAAGAACCATATGATACTCTCAATAGATGCTGAAAAAGCATTTGACAAAGTACAGCATCCCTTCCTGATCAAAACTCTCCAAAGTGTAGGGATAGAGGGCACATACCTCAATATTATCAAAGCCATCTATGAAAAACCCACCGCAAATATCATTCTCAATGGAGAAAAACTGAAAGCTTTTCCATTAAGGTCAGGAACACGGCAGGGATGTCCATTATCACCACTGCTATTCAACATAGTATTAGAAGTCCTAGCCTCAGCAATCAGACAACAAAAAGAAATTAAAGGCATCCAAATTGGTAAAGAAGAAGTCAAACTATCACTCTTCGCAGATGATATGATACTATATGTGGAAAACCCAAAAGACTCCACTCCAAAACTGCTAGAACTTGTACAGGAATTCAGTAAAGTGTCAGGATATAAAATCAATGCACAGAAATCAGTTGCATTTCTGTACACCAACAACAAGACTGAAGAAAGAGAAATTAAGGAGTCAATCCCATTCACAATTGTACCCAAAACTATAAGATACCTAGGAATAAACCTAACCAAAGAGACTAAGAATCTATACACAGAAAATTATAAAGTACTCATGAAAGAAATTGAGGAAGACACAAAGAAATGGAAAAATGTTCCATGCTCCTGGATTGGAAGAATAAATATTGTGAAAATGTCTATGCTACCTAAAGCAATCTACACATTTAATGCAATCCCTATCAAAATACCATCCATTTTTTTCAAAGAAATGGAACAAATAATCCTAAAATTTATATGGAACCAGAAAAGACCTCGAATAGCCAAAGGAATATTGAAGAACAAAGTCAAAGTTGGTGGCATCACAATTCCGGACTTCAAGCTCTATTACAAAGCTGTCATCATCAAGACAGCATGGTACTGGCACAAAAACAGACACATAGATCAGTGGAACAGAATAGAGAGCCCAGAAATCGACCCTCAACTCTATGGTCAACTAATCTTCGACAAAGCAGGAAAGAATGTCCAATGGAAAAAAGACAGCCTCTTCAATAAATGGTGCTGGGAAAATTGGACAGCCACATGCAGAAAAATGAAATTGGACCACTTCCTTACACCACACACGAAAATAGACTCCAAATGGATGAAGGACCTCAATGTGAGAAAGGAATCCATCCAAATCCTTGAGGAGAACGCAGGCAGCAACCTCTTCGACCTCAGCCGCAGCAACATCTTCCTAGGAACAACGGCAAAGGCAAGGGAAGCAAGGGCGAAAATGAACTATTGGGATTTCATCAAGATCAAAAGCTTTTGCACAGCAAAGGAAACAGTTAACAAAACCAAAAGACAGCTGACAGAATGGGAGAAGATATTTGCAAACGACATATCAGATAAAGGGCTAGTATCCAAAATCTATAAGGAACTTAGCAAACTCAACACCCAAAGAACAAACAATCCAATCAAGAAATGGGCAGAGGACATGAACAGACATTTCTGCAAAGAAGACATCCAGATGGCCAACAGACACATGAAAAAGTGCTCCACGTCACTCGGCATCAGGGAAATACAAATCAAAACCACAATGAGATATCACCTCACACCAGTCAGAATGGCTAAAATTAACAAGTCAGGAAATGACAGATGCTGGAGAGGATGTGGAGAAAGGGGAACCCTCCTCCACTGTTGGTGGGAATGCAAGCTGGTGCAACCACTCTGGAAAACAGCATGGAGGTTCCTCAAAATGTTGAAAATAGAACTACCCTATGACCCAGCAATTGCACTACTGGGTATTTACCCTAAAGATACAAACATAGTGATCCGAAGGGGCACGTGTACCCGAATGTTTATAGCAGCAATGTCTACAATAGCCAGACTATGGAAAGAACCTAGATGTCCATCAACAGATGAATGGATCAAGAAGATGTGGTATATATACACAATGGAATACTATGCAGCCATCAAAAGAAATGAAATCTTGCCATTTGCGACGACGCAGATGGAACTAGAGCGTATCATGCTTAGTGAAATAAGTCAATCGGAGAAAGACAACTATCATATGATCTCCCTGATATGAGGACATGGAGAAGCAACATGGGGGGGTAGGGGGATAGGAGAAGAATAAATGAAACAAGATGGGATTGGGAGGGAGACAAACCATAAATGACTCTTAATCTCACAAAACAAACTGGGGGTTGCTGGGGGGAGGTGGGATTGGGAGAGGGGGAGCGGGCTATGGACATTGGGGAGGGGAGGTGAACCATAAGAGACTATGGACTCTGAAAAACAACCTGAGGGTTTTGAAGGGTCAGGGGTGGGAGGTTGGGGGAACAGGTGGTGGGTGATGGGGAGGGCACGTTTTGCATGGAGCACTGGGTGTTGTGCAAAAAGAATGAATACTGTTACGCTGAAAAAAAAAATAAATAAATAAATAAATAAAATCTCCATTAAAAAAAAAAAAAAAAAAAGCTAGGGTAACTGAGACGGAAGACAGAATTAGTGATCTGGGGGACAAACAGTTAGAGAGAAAAGATCAGGAGGAAGCCTGGAACAAACAGCTCAGAAGCCACGAAAACAGAATCAGGGAAATAAATGATGCCATGAAGTGTTCCAACGTCAGAATTATTGGAATCCCTGAAGGGGAGGAGAAAGAAAGAAGTCTAGAAGATATAGTGGAACAAGTTGTCTATGAAAATTTTCCCAATCTCACGAATGGAAACAGCATTCATGTACTAGAGGCAGAATGGTTTCCCCCCAAGATTATAGATTCTCGAAACTCCTCGCAATGCCTGATAGTAAGAATGAAGAATTATAACTGTAGGCAGACCCTCCTGAAAGCAGCTAGGACAAAGAAGCTCCTTACATACAGAGGGAAGCCCATTAGAATAACGTCAATGAAGAAGTCAAACTCTCTCTCTTCGCAGATGACATGATTCTTTATATGGAAAGCCCCAAAGACTCCACCCCCAAACTTCTAGAACTCATACAGCAAGTCAGTAACATGGCAGGATACAAAGTCAATGTACAGAAATCAGTGGCTTTCTTATACACTAACAATGAAAATACAGAAAGGGAAATTAGAGAATCGATTCCATTTACTATAGCACTAAGAACCGTAAGATACCTGGGAATAAACTTAACCAAAGAGGTAAAAGATCTGTACTCAAGGAACTACAGAACACTTATGAAAGAAATTGAAGAAGATACAAAAAGATGGAAGACTGTTCCATGCTCTTGGATTGGAAGAATAAACATTGTTAAAATGTCTATACTGCCTAGAACAATCTATACTTTTAATGCCATTCTGATCAAAATTCCACTGGTATTTTTCAAAGAGCTGGAGTAAATAATCCTAAAATTTGTAGGGAATCAGAAGAGACCCCGAATTGCTAAGGAAATGTTGAAAAACAAAAATAAAACTGGCAGCATCTTGTTACCTGATTTCAAGCTTTACTACAAAGCTGTGATCACCAAGACAGCATGGTGCTGGCATAAAAACAGACACATAGACCAGTGGAACAGAGTTGAGAGCCCATATATGGACCCTCAACTCTATGGTCAAATAATCTTCGACAAAACAGGAAAAAATATAGTGTGGAGAAAAGACAGTCTCTTCAATAAATGGTGCTGGGAAAACTGGATGCTATATGTAGAAGAATGAAACTCGACCATTCTCTTACACCATACACAAAGATAAGCTCGAAATGGATAAAAGACCTCAAGGTGAGACAGGAATCCATCAGAATCCTAGAGGAGAACATAGGCAGTAACCTCTTTGATATCAGCCACAGTAACTTCTTTCAAGATATATCTCCAAAGGCAAAGGAAACAAAAGCAAAAACGAACTTTTGGGACTTCATCAAGATCAAAAGCTTCGGGGCGCCTGGGTGGCTCAGTGGGTTAAGCCGCTGCCTTCGGCTCAGGTCATGATCTCGGGGTCCTGGGATCGAGTCCCGCATCGGGCTCTCTGCTCCGCGGGGAGCCTGCTTCCTCCTCTCTCTCTCTGCTTGCCTCTCTATCTACCTGTGATCTCTCCCTGTCAAATAAATAAAAAAAAAATAATAAAAATCTTTAAAGATCAAAAGCTTCTGCACAGCAAAGGAAACAGTCAACAAAGCAAAAAGGCAACCCACGGAATGGGAGAAGATATTTGCAAATGACAGTACAGACAAAAGGTTGATATCCAGAATCGGGAGTTCAGGGAAATTGGAAGGGGAGATAAACCATGAGAGACTATGGACTCTGAAAAACAACCTGAGCATTTTGAAAGGGCAGGGGGTGGGAGGTTGGGGAACCAGGTGGAGGGTAATAGGGAGGGCACGTATTGCATGGAGCACTGGTTGTGATGCAAAAGCAATGAATACTGTTACGCTGTTACACTGAAAAGAAATTTTTAAAAAGTGAAAAAAAAAAAGTTAAGCAAAAGTTTGTAAATGAGCATAAAGTTAGTAAATTAAGCATAAAGGTAGCAAATTTATAAAGTTAGTAAATAAACAAATTGTCATCCGTAAAATGGACTTTGAAAACACCCTAAGTGAAAGACACCAGAAATAAAGGCTACATGTTATTTCATTCCACTGGTATGAAATGTCCAGAATAGGCAAATCTATAGACATAGAAAGATTATTGGTTTCTCAGGGTTAGGAGCAGGGAGGAGGGGGAGTGACTGCTAACAGGTATAGTTTTTAGGTAGATAGAAATGTTCTGGAATTATGTAGTAGTGATGGGAAGAGTTGTACAACTGTGAATAGACTAAAAATCAATGGGTCATCCACTTTAAGTGGGTGATTTAATGGCATGTGTATTGTATCTCAATAAAGTTGTTATAAAAATTACATTTGTTTATAGTTCCTTATGTTGTTTTATAATATTTTATAAAGGTTTCATGAATTGAGTGGCTCTGCTATAACTACATCTTTCCATTTCCATCTACTTGTCATCAAGTCTTCTCAGCACTTAATTCTATCACAATGAGAAAAAGGTTGATACTGAACCCAGATGAGCTTTAACAGTAGTAGTATTTCTCCATGGATAAAGAATAAAGAATAATCTCATTTGTAACATTAAGAGATAAATTTCTAATAAAATTTTCTTTTTATTATTAAGCTATTTTAATAATTACTTGGTATATCCCTGATGAACATGGATGCAAAAATTCTCAATAAAATACAGATAAAACCCAATAATGCTTTAAAAAAATCATTCAACACAATCAAGTGGGATTTACTTCTGGGTTGCAAGCATGGTTCAGTATTCACAAATAAATCAATGTGATATTCTATATTAGTATATTACTACTATATATTCTATATAGTAAAAGAAATGGTAAGAACCATATGTCCATTTCAACAGATGCAGAAAAGGAATTTGACAAAGTACAACATCTATTCATGAGAAAAACCCTCAACAAAGTAGGGACAGAGGGAATACACCTCAACATAATAAAGGCCATCTATGAAAAACCTGCAGCTAATATCATCTGCAATGGGAAAAACCAAGAGTTTTTTCCTCTATGGTCAGGAGCACAGGGGTATCCACTTTTACCACTGTTATTTAACACAGTACTAGAAGCCTTAGTCACAGCAATCAGACAACAAAACGAAATAAAATGTGCCCAAATCAGTAAGGAGTAAGTTGAAATTTCACTATTTGCAGATGACATGGTATTATATGAAATATGAAAAAACTTGTAGAACTGATAAACAAATTCAGTAGAGTCACAAGATACAAAATCAATGTACAGAATGTGTGTGTGTGTGTGTACGCATATATGTATATATACATATATATACATATATGTATACATATATATACATATATGTGTGTGTGTGTATATATATATATATATATATATATATATATAGACACTGACACTACACGGTATGTTAACTGGAATTTAAATAAAAACATATATTAAGAAAATATTCATTTTAATAAAAAATAACTGTAATGAGGGTAGTGATGGTTTAGTGCTTTTATAATGACAAAAAGCCAGAGCATCAAAGTGGCCCATAAAAGGCGTAATGAAAGCATCTGGTATACCTAGAGAAGAAACTATTGTAGTAGGGTGATGAAGAGCTTGGACTCTGAGACAGATGGCCTGGGCTCTAAGCCCAGCTTTGCTGTTCTAAGGTGTGACCTTGGGCAGGTGGTTTCGTCTTTTCTGTCTTGATCTCCTCACCTTTAAAATGACGTAATTTATAGCACTTCTCTCAGAGTTGTGAGGTTTAAGTGAGTTCTTATTTGTAAATCCTTTGGAAGAGAGCTGGACATACAGTAACTGCTTTAGACAGGTTAGCGGATGGGGCATACAGTCCTGCACCCCCAGGGCATTGCAGACTCATGGTAACCTGGTCAGTTATCTAGAACCTTATGTTCTACCAAAGCAACAGCATCTCTGAAACAAAAATAACAAAATTGGATTTGAAAGTTTCAGAAAAAGATATTAACCATAAAGAATCGGAATTTGCTTTTTAAGAACAAACATCTCTTTTTCTTCTACCTCCGCCTATAAACCAAACATTTTGTGATCTGTAAAGTCACATTGGATGCAGATGCATCCAAAAGAGTTTTAATTCTTCTCAAAGTTCAAGTGCTGAGAATGTGTCCACAGCCACATGGTCCAAAACCACAGTACACTTGCAATTTCGGTGTGGAATATGTCAAGAATAAGGGAGACTCTTCCACATTATGGATTCCTGTGGAATATTAAAGCACAAGATGGAGAAAATGTAATACATCAAAATTCCTTTCAGGAAGAAAACTATAGTCATTAAGAAGAAATGCTTGGGGGCGCCTGTGTGGCTCAGTGGATTAAGCCGCTGCCTTCGGCTCAGGTCATGATCTCAGGGTCCTGGGATCGAGCCCCGCATCGGGCTCTCTGCTCAGCTGGGAGCCTGCTTCCCTCTCTCTCTCTGCCTGCCTCTCTGCCTACGTGTGATCTCTGTCTGTCAAATAAATAAATAAAATCTTAAAAAAAAAAAAAAGAAATGCTTGGACAAGTTGTTTTGGGGCAGGGAGTGTATTATAAAATAAAAGGTCAAGTTACAAATGGAAGTGTAAATGGCCTCTTAAGGAAGAGGCTGTCCAGCTGCTGGAACTCTTGGTTTCTGTTTGCCCAAAGTTTGGGGTAGAAACTGGGTCAGATCTCAACTACCCTGCAGAGTAAAGCGGAAGGTGATAGAGTTAGAGGCAGAGGTAGAGAAACTCAGGGAGGGTAAAGAGAGAAGTCAGAGGGGCTTGATGCAGTATCTCTATGAACCAGAAAGAAAAGTGAAAAATAAGAGAAGCAAAATACGTTGTTTTTTTTTTAAATGAAAGCAAAAAATACAAGACAGGAAACAAAAAACTAAAATCTAAGTAACAGAATAGTCAAATAGAAAATCTGCAGAAATCAAACACTGTAGAAATGTATAGTTTTTTCTCTGGGTCACATGATCCCAGCTCCTACTAGTCTTAACTACAGAATCTTTTTTTTTTTTTAAAGATTTTGTTTTTAAAGATTGTATTTATTTTAGAGTGAGAGCACAAGCATGTGTGCGAGTGGGGGGAGGGGCAGGGGAAAGGGAGAGAGAATCTGGAGCAGGCTCCCTGCCGACCACGGATCCCCATCACATAAGGCAGTTAAACTCCTGGTCCAATTATTCTAACATGTGTGTGTATCTTCGTCATATTCTAATGCCTGCTTTAGGTTATATTTCAGGCTCCTCAGAGTATTTTTTTTATTGCATTTTTATCAGACTTTAAATTTTTGCTGAAAGTCAGGCACGACATATCAGATAACAACAAATGCCGCTGGTGGATCTTTAGCATGAGTTTTTATGGTGATCTGCCTGACAGTTGGGCTGGGTTTGATGTTTGCTGTAGCTGTAAGTGCCAGAAGATTCCACTTCCTCCAGGGTCCTTGTTTTCACCTGCCCTGTTTATAACGGGTTGCCTTAAGTACCTCTCTTCAAAGACAGACTGTGTCTCTCTTGCTGCTGTAATTCACTATTATGATACTGGGGTCCTGTCTGTGTGGTGGTACGGTATAGTGGAGGAGAAGCATTCCAATATTATGGTTAAATCTCAGGTTTTTTTGTCCCTGGACTGTGAACTTCCTTAGCTCTTTTCTTCCTTAGATGACACAGGAAAGCTAGAGGAGGTGAAGTTGGAGGAATGCTTTTCACCACCTGGGAAAAGCTCTGATAAAGTCTTTCTTTCCCACCAGAGCAAGCCTTCACTGTAAAGAATGCTTCAGATATATTTCCCAATGGTGACTCTTCCACTCTCATCACTAGAAACATTTCTAGGTTCATCATCATAAGGACCTGATGGCATTTCTTGAGGGAAAGCCCACAAAAGCATGAGAGATACCCTTAGGCAAAACCTGGAGTTCCATACTCATTTTGTCCACACTGAGCATCTGGCAAGTTGTCAAAACCACTATCCCTACGGATTTATGACTCTGGTCACTTTTGTTCTAGGCACACAGATTCTAGCTGTGACTCCAGATTCCTCTCTATCTCCATATTCCAGGTCCCATGACCTCAGTTCCCTGATGGGTCCTCTTTTAAAAGTTCCATTTTGGGGTCTTATTTTAATCTTGTGCATACCTGTTGTAAAATCCACACTGTACAAAATTTCTTGGACAGATGTGTATATACACTTCCTTTGATTATAATCAGAAGTGAAATAAACTCAGCCAATTAAAAAAAGGAAGGGGGGAGAGAGAAAAAAGAGAGGGAGGAGGAAGAAGAAGAGAAAAAGCAGAAAGAGTAACCTGTAAAATTTCCAATTTCTCAATATCCTAGACACCGGCTGGTATAGTCTGTCCTTCCAATTGTAGTCATTCTAATAGTGGGCAGTGGTATCTCACAGTGATTATATTTTTCATTTTCTTAAATTATTTTTTATTGTTTAGTGAGAGAGAGAGAGAGAAAGAGAACACATGGAAGTGGGGGCAGGAAGCAAAGGGAAAGAATTCCCAGCAGGCTCCATGCTCAGCAGGGACCCCAGCTCAGGGCTTGATCCCACGACCCTGAGATCATGACCTGAACCAAAAGTCAAAGTCGGATGCCCAACTAACTGAGCCACTTTCATTTTTCATTTTCCTAATGATTAACGATATTGAGGATATTTTTATGTGTTTGCTTGCCTTTCATACATCTTTTCTGGTGAACTGTGCATTCAACTTTTTCATCTAGTTTTTACTAGATTGTTTGGTTTCTTACTATGGAATTTTGTGAGTTCTTCGTATCATCTAGGTACATATACACTTTGCAAATATTTTCTCCCAGTCTGTGGCTTATCTTTTTGTTCTCTTAACACTACCTTTTGAAAAGTCTAAGTTTTAAATTTTAGTGAAGCACATTCTATTGATTTTTTTTCTTTTATGCCTCACACTTTTGGTGTTATAGCAAAGAGGTCTTCACCTAACTGAAAGGCAGAAAGATCTGCTCCTATGTTTCCTTCTAGATTTTTATAGTTTTGGGTTTTATATCTACCTCTGAGGCCCACTTTTCCTGCTATCTTTTCTCTTGTTGGGGACTTCAGTTGCAAGTATAGTGGGCTGCTTATGCTCTTTTCATTTATTTAAATTCTTTTTTTCTCTTTGGGTTTCCTTTTGGAGAGTTTCTATTGTGTGGTCTTCAAATTCACTAATTTGTGTTCTATAACATATGATGGCTATTAGTCTTACCAAGAGTATATTGATTTTTTATCTTATACAATGTAATTTTCATCTCTAGAAATGTTATTATTTTAAAGAATACTTATTTATTATATAGAGAGAAAGAGCATGCAAGCAGGGGGGGAGGAGCAGAGGAAGAGGGAGAGAGGGTATCAAGCAGACTCCCTGCAGAGTGTGGAGCCTGATGCAGGGCTCAATCTCATGACCTTGAGATCATGACTTGAGCAAAAAATTAAGAGTCAGATCCTTAAACTGACTGAGCCACTCAGACCCCCTAGAAATTTTTAGAAATTTATCTTGCATATCTCTACTTAATCTTTGAACATATTAAAACACATTTAATGTTCTTAGCTTTTTTTTTAAGACTTTATTTGACAGCCAGAGAGAGCACAAGCAGGGTAGTAGCATGCAGAAGAAGAGGGAGAAGATGTAGAGCTCCATCCCAGGACCCCGGGATCATGACCTGAGCTGAAGGCAGACACTTAACTGACTGAGCCACCCAGGCGCCCCACGTACCTAGCTTTTAATTACAACACCTTTGCCAGTTCTGGATTTTATTTCTTCTCTTATGTGTCATATTTTCTTGTTTCTTTATATGCATGGTAACTTTTTAAATGGTAATCTTTAATTGGATAACACTATGAATTTTACTTTCTGGGGTGCTAGATACTTTTGTATTCGTATAAATGTTCTTTTGCTTGTTCTGAGGTACAACTAGTTTTCTTAGAAATAGTTCGAGTCTTTGGGTCTTGCTTTTGAGATTTGTTAGGAAATAGGGGAGAAGAATTTATTGTAGGGCTAATAATCCCCCACATCTGAAGCAAGAATCTTCTGTGTATTCTAGTGAAAGCCCCCCAAATTATGAGCTTTTCATCACTGCTGATGGGAACATGTAGTATTCCCTACTCTATGTGAGTACCAGACACTATTTCCTCTAATTATTTTGGGCAATTCTTCTTGGTTATTAAGTAGCTTCCTCACGTAATGAGTTGATCATTACTCTGCTGCATACTAGAGTAGGGCCCTCCAGAGATCTACTGGATTTCTATTTCTGTGCAACTCTGTCCTATCTTGTATTTTGTTCTGTGTTATAAACAAAAACCAATACACACGAAGTACTCAAATATTGCATCCAAGCTCATGTAGGCAGGAAGTGATAGGACTGTTTGGAGTCAGATCACCCTTAGGACCTGTCAGACCCAGACCCAGCACCAGGGCAGCCAGCAAGAGGGTGGGGAGAATAACAGGTTTCATTTTTATGGTCACTTGAGTAATGGTGAAAAGTGGGAGTAGAGAGCGGTCATCCCTTAAATAGCAGAAGAATGTGTGAAGTGTCAGCTTCTGATAGGAGGTAATCCTTCTTCAAGAGACATATGGTCAGGAAAAGCTGGGAAATTCATTTGTTAGAAACTGAATTGCAAATAAAGGGAAACCTTCATCAAGCAAAGAGGCAGAGATCAAAGGAAGCCCAGTCCTGTTTATATGGAAGGGAATGTCTGAGAAGAGTATAGAACTTGTGCCTTCCTCTGATCTTGGAGCAGATGATGGTACTATTTACGGAATTATCCCCTGGAAGAACACACACTCTTTCCTTCGAGCTAGAATTAGCCTGTCTGCATAAATATTTAACCAGGATTAGAGATCTACTTTTGGGGGAGGAGCTGGAGCAGCCCATGAGGGCTCCAGCAAAAGGAGCAGTTTGTACCCAATTTAAATTTGATCTGGATATTAGGGGCCAAACTTCTGGAAACTTAATCCTCTGGCAGGACCTGTGGGCTGGAGCCCAGAGACCTAATAGCCATGTTGTTTAGAGAAGCCAAAAATGAATGTGATGGAAAAGATGATTGACAATTAATGTTGTTGGGCCAAAGCAAAGCACTATGCCAATGGGCCTCTGGGATGGCCAGCAGCTGGTCAGGGGAAGGACTGTGTGCAAAGCTGTGTATCAGAAGTACTAGATGCTTGGCGCCAACTAGGTGGTATTCAAGAATAGAAGGGAGAGAAGTCATGCAGTCAGGGAAAAGATATCCCAAGATGAAAGGCTAGTGCTGCTGTGGGGAAGGGTAGGAGTGGGCAGATGGAAGAGGTTGAAAGCCTAGAATAAAGGCAGTTGAGGGGGGGCACCTGGGTGGCTCAGTGGGTTGGGGCCTCTGCCTTTGGCTCAGGTCATGATCTCGGGGTCCTGGGATTGAGCCCTGAATGGGCTCTCTGCTCAGCGGGGAGTCTGCTTCCCCCTCTCTCTCTGCCTGCCTCTCTGCCTACTTGTGATCTCTCTGTCAAATAAATAAATAAAATTTTAAAAAAACCTTATTTTAAAAAAAAGGCAGATGGGTATATTTTTATTGTGAGAAAACCATGAAGTAGGAAACTCTGAAAGACCCTCTGCTCAGTCCGTCTGCCCCACATTGAAGGATTTAGCATTCTTCCAACTCTGAAAAAATAAAAAATCTAAAGTTAATATTGGATATTCTTGTGTAGCAGCGTTATTTTTGAGTAATAAGACGGGTAATTAGGGAAGATATTGCAGAGCTCAAAGAAATTACCCTAAGGAAAGAGAAAGGAAGTTTGGGGGCCAGCTGGACCCTCCTAAAAGTACATAGATGGAGAAGTTCTTAGAGGTCGCAAAGCTACAGATTATAAGATTTTCTAGGTAACTTTTCCAACTTATGGGAAACAACTCACACAACCAAGGTTCAGAAGCTAAAATTTGACTATATAGTTTTTAATCCCCCTAAATTCCCTCCTTCTCTATAGTCCCTAATATCCAAGGCTGGTCCCCCTTCTTAAGAATATCTTTTACCAGGCTCCTCGTTGGAAGCAGAGAAACCTATACACAATGTCTCTCCTGATCCAATTATGGATTGAAACTCTGGGACCAGCATTAGCCTTCCAGGAACAATCCTGGCCACACTCTCAGCAACGTGGTGTAATGGAATAGGGGCTGTTGGGAGTGTTCTTGCTGGATGTGGTTGCCCTAGCTTGGGCCTTCCTCCCCTGCCTTCAGATGTCTCTGCTACCCTTATTCTACCTGTTCTCTGCTCCTCAGTTCTGGGGCCAGAAGCAAGCTAAGGTCTACAGCTCTGACTCATGGCATGGATCTAAAAACTGGATGGCCGAAGACTGCTCTGTACCTCCTAGCCACCATTCAATTATTTGACAAATATATATTAGTACTACTATGTTCTAGGCTTTCTACCAGGCCCTGGGGACAGGCAGAAGACTAGTGCACAGTGTCTCCCTTCCAAAGCCCACTGTCTGGTCAAGAACATATATGAGGAAAGTAGTAAGGACACTTTCCTGTGTTAAGTGTTATGGAAGAAAAAGGCATCGAGTAGCTTGTACTTTTCCTGACCCTGTACCACTGGGGCAACATGTCTACATCCCACATATCTGGGGTAAAATCATGAAAGAAGCAATCATCAAGAAACTATATCCTGTTTCTCACTCACAATCTGGCTCCAGCCCTCTTCCTTCTGTGGGTGTTTATAAGTTGGTTGGTTTGAGCTCCTGATCCCCCATCAAGGGCTACAGCCCTGGCTCTACCTTTGTTCTAAATATCTCCTTTCGATGACTCCCCTGAGCAGCTACTTGAGAATCCAACCATTACCTTCCATCCACAAGTTCACATCCCATCTGAGCTTTCTATCACCCCAGGAGGGCATATTTGGACAGACTGGAGCTTAAGGAGACCTTGGTTCACTTTCCCGCAAGACAGTTGAGCTCCTTGCCTTCAAAGTGGCAACTCAAAATATTTCCTAAAAATGCAATGTTGGGCCCAGTTGTCAAGTTTTCTAATTAACAATATATACCACAACTTAGGGAAAATACTGTTCTTCTCAAGTCTTCTCTTTTGGGCAGTCTATCCTTCTAGTTGCTCAAACGCTGCTCAGAGACTCTCATATGCCATATTCAATTCATCAGCAAAACCTGCTACCTTCAAATATGCCTAGAGTCTAATCATTACTAACCATCTGCACTGCTACCACACTAACCCAAACCATCCCATAATCTGAGTTACTGCAATAACCTAATTGGTCTCCCTGCTTCCACTCTGGCCCATTTGCTGTCCATTCTTCAAAGAAAAGCTAAAAAGAAACTTCTAAATGATCAGGTGACATTGGTAGAATAACGACCTCTTAAAATTCTCTCCTCCATAAAAGCCAACAACAACAACAACAAAAAAAAATCATCAAAAATTGTCAGAATCGACACTTCCAGAACTCTGGAAAGTAACCAAAGATTTGCAGCAATTTTGGGAGCATTTATTCAACAAAAACAACGGTATTTAGCTGAGAATAAAAAGTTTTGTGGCATTTTAACTCCCACTACTCCCATCCTTCTTTTTCCAGTTCCATGGTGGTCTTAAAACAGCTTTAAATTATGATGAAAACCAGCAGCCTAGAAGACATAGGAGGGAAGAACCTGGGTAGACTTTCTTCCAAGCCTTAGTCTCAAGGAATTGTCATTATGTGATCTATCTAGTGGTTCTCTGGAAGACACCACTTGAAATGCTGTTTTGATTTGCCCTCACTCAGAGTTTTCCCTGAGTGAGAAAAGTCTCTTTTCCAGAACACTTGTCTAACATATTTAGACTCAATTGCTTCACTTTAAGTTTGCCTAAAATAGTGGATAACCACTGTGGCAAAAATAGGCTTATCAAAAAGCTTTTAACCTTTTAAGGAGACATAACTCATCTACCCAATACCTAGAAAGAGGGATTTGTGAAAAATGTGGGAATATGTTCCAAACTAAAGAATAAGACAAACCTCAAAATGAAATGAAACAGAGGTAAGCAACCCACCAATAATGTGTTCAAAGTAATGATCATAAAAATGCTCATCAAACTTAGGAGAAGAATAGGTGAACATGGAACACCAATAAAGAGAAATCATAATAGAGAATCTTTAGAGCTGAAGAATATGATAATAGATGAAAAATACACTAGAGGGAATGAATAGCAGATCAGATGATGCAGAGAACAAATCAGCAATCTGGAAGACAGGGTAGTAGAAATTAGCCAATCAAACAGCAAAAAGAGGGGCACCTGGTTGGATCAGTGGTTTAAGCCTCTGCCTTTGGCTCAGGTCATGATCTCGGGGTCCTGGGATGGAGCCCCACATTGGGCTTTCTGCTCAGCAGGGAGCCTGCTTCCCCCCTCTCTCTCTGCCTGCTTGTGATCTCTGTCTGTCAAATAAATAAATAAAATCTTAAAAAAAAAAGAACAGCAAAAAGAAGAATGAACAAATGAACAAAAAGAAGAATGAACAAACAAAAAGAAGAATAAACAAATGGGCCTCTGGGACAGTATCAACTTAACATTCATATTATAGGGGTCTCAGAAAGAAAAGAAAGAGATAAAGGAACAGAAAACCTATTTGAAGGAATAATGGTTGAAATCTCCCTACTGGAAGAGATTATGCTGAGCGAAATAAGTCAAGCAGAGAGAGTCAAGTATCATATGGTCTCACTTATTTGTGGAGCATAACAAAGAACACGGTGGACATGGGGAGATGGAGAGGAGAGGGAGTTGAGGGAAACTGGGAGGGGAGATGAACCATGAGAGACTATGGACTCCGAAAAACAACCAGAGGGTTTTGAAGGGGCGGGGGGGTGGGAGGTTGAGGAACCAGGTGGTGGGTAATAGGGAAGGCACGTACTGCATGGAGCACTGGGTGTGGTGCAAAAACAATGAACACTGTTATGCGGAAAATAAAGAAATAAAAAAAAATAAAAAACATTAAAAAAAAAAAAGAAATCTCCCCTAACCTGCTAAAGGAAACAGACATCCAAGTCCAGGAATCACACAGGGAGTCTCCAATAAGATGAACCAGGAGTCCCTTACCAAGACACATTATGAACAAAGTGTCAACAGTTAAAGAGAAAAAAAGCAGCAAGAGAAAAATAACTAGTTTCATAAAAGGAAACACCCATAAGATTACCAACTGATTTTTCAGCAGAGTCTTTACAGGCCAAAAGGGAGTGGCAAAATATATTCAAAGTGCTAAAAGGAAAGAACTTACAACCAAACATGCTCTACTAGGAAGTTTTCCGGACATGCAAAAGCTTAAAAAGTTCATCAATACCAAACAAGCCTTACAAGAAATGTTAAAGGAACTTCTTTAAATTGAAAAAGAAGAAAAAAGGCCATTACTAGAAATAAGAAATTTTAAAACCTGGAAAAGGTAAACATATAGTAAATGTTGTAGATAAACCACCTGAATAGCTAATATAAAGGTTAAAAGACAAAAGTAGTAAAAATCTTCTAAACCTAAAATAATTTGTAAAGGGATACACAAAATAAGTTGTAAAATAGGATGTCAAGAAATAGGATGTCAAAAACTTAAAAAGAAGTGGCAGGGAATAAAAATGTTGTGCTTTTAGAACACACTTGAACTTAAGTAATCATCAACAATAAAATAGATAGCTACACACATATATATATATACACATAGGATATTATATATGGACATCATGATATCATAGAACAAACATGTATAATAGATACACACACAAAAAAAAAACAAAGGGACGCAAACATAACACTAAAGAGAGTCACCAAATTACAAGGGCAATAAGTACAGATCAATAATTACTTTAAATATAAATGGACTAAATGCTCCGATAAAAAAATAAGGTATCTGAATGGATTAAAAAAAACAAGACTCATATATATGCTACCTACTAGAGACTCATTTCAGATCTAAAGACATACACACTGAAAGCAAATGGATGGAAAAGATATTCCATGCAAATGGAAATGAAAAGAAAGCTGAAGTAGCAATACTTGCATCAGACAAAATAGACAGCAAAACAAAGGCTGTACTGCCAGGATGTCTGCTGTGCAGGGTGCCCCTAGAACACCCTGGACTGCACCTGCCTTGACTCCAGCCACCCCATGAGGATCACCCTGTGCAGAACACCCCACACCATTGCATTGGGCTCTACCTTGGCTCTAGCTGCCCTACAAAACCATGCCCTGAGCAAACTGCTCCAGAGCCACCTGGTCCGTGCCAGCCTCTGCTCCAGCTGACCTGACAGCCTGCCCAAATGTGGAGCTCCCTGGGACACTCCAGTTTCCACCCAATTCAGCTTCAATCATCCTGCCAGCATGCCCTTTGCACAGAGATCTCCTGGGCTGCCCAAGCTGCACACATAAGAGCTATAGCTATCCTGCCAGAGTGTGTTTAGAATAGAGAATGACAGCACCACTCTAGTCCAGGTCCATTGTTGCTTCAGCTGTCCTGTTAGGGCACCCTCTGCACAGCAAGGCCTGGGATTGCCCCAGTTTGTGCCTATTTCAACTCTAACCATCCACCAAAGTGGCTCCAGCATGGAGTGCCAAGGAAAAACTGGCACACAACAGCCATTACTCCAGCTAGCCCTCCAAAGTCACCAGGCACACAGAATTGACACAGAGGATGCCCATCCACAGGACCATCCCCTCAAGTTTAGGATAATTAATTGTTCTGCCTATACATAAAAACAAACACAGAAAGTCATGCAGAATGCGGAGACAGAATACACTCCAAACAAAGAATGAGACAAAAACTCACAAAAAGAACTAAATAAAACAGAGATAAACAATCAACCTGATAAAGAGCTCGAAGTAATGGGCAGAGAGATGCTCACTGGGATAGAGGGAAGTGTTTATCAACTCAGTGAGAACTTAAACATAAGGAGAAAAAAGAAAAAAAGAACCAAAGTCGAAGAATAACTGAAATGAAAACTACATCAGAGGAAATCAACAGATTTCAGGATGCAGAAGAACAGATCAGTGACCTGAAAGATAAGGTAATGGAAAGCACTAACACTGAACAGCAAAAAGGAAAAAAGAATTAAAAAAAAATAGTATAAGTTTAAATGACTTCTTGGACAACATCAAACGAACAAACTACCACATTTCAAGGTCCCAGAAGGAGAAGAGAGAAATTGACAGAAAATGTATTTGAAGAAATAATAGCTGAAAACTCCCCTAATAGGAAAGGAAACAAACATCAAAGTTCAGAAAGCACAGAGAGTTCCAAACAAGATCAACCCAAGGAAGTGCACACCCTGACACATAAAAATTAAAATGTCGGGGGCGCCTGGGTGGCTCAGTGGGTTAAAGCCTCTGCCTTCGGCTCAGGTCATGATCTCAGGGTCCTGGGATCGAGCCCCGCATCGGGCTCTCTGCTCAGCCGGGAGCCTGCTTCTTCCTCTCTCTGCCTGCCTCTGCCTACTTGTGATCTCTCTCTCTCTCTGTGTCAAATAAATAAAATCTTTAAAAAAAAAATTAAAATGTCGAAGATGAAAGATGAAGACAGAACTTTAGAAGGCAACAAGAGAAGTATCTAGTTATAAACAAGGGAAACCCCATAAAGTTATCAGCTGATTTTTTTTTTTTCTGGCAGAAACCTGGCAGGCCACGAGGGAATGGTATGATATCCTCAAAATGCTGAAAGGAAAAAAAATAAATCTACAACCAAGAGTACTCTATCCAACAAGCTTATTATTCAGAATTGAAGGAGAGATAAACAATTCTCCAAACAAACATTAAAGGAGTTCATCACCACTAAATTGTGCTTAAAATAATATGAAAGGGACTTCTTTAAGTGGAAAAGAAATGGTTATGATTAGGACAAAACTATGAAAGAAAAATTTTCTGAGTAAAAGCAAACATACAGTAGAGTTGATCAACACTTTAAAGTTAATATGAAAGTTAAAGTCAAAAGTAGTAAAATATATCTAAAAAAATAGTTCAGGAGACTCACAAATGAAAAGACACAAAATATGACAACATATACACAAAATGTGTGGGGATACCAGGGAAGTGAAAATAAATATTTTTAGAATGTGTTCAAACTTAATATACATGAATATATATATACTACAATATATTTAGGATGCTGTCTATGAACCCCATATAAACTAAAAATTTATAATAGACATAGGATAAAGGGAAAGATAAGCTGAACACTAAAGAAAAATCATCATTCACAAGGAAAAAGCAAAATGAAAAAGGAAAAGAATGACGAAAACACCAAGAAATAATTAATAAAATGGCAATAAGTACATACCTATCAATACTTACTTTAAATGTAACTAGTGTAAATGCTCTAATCAGAAGACATAGGGTGATAAAATGAATAAAAAAATAAACAAAACAAGACCCATCTGTATGCTGCCTATAAGAGACTCAATTCAGACCCAAAGATACATACATACAGCCTGACAGTGAAAAGATGGAAAAACATATTCCATGTTAATAGAAGTGGGGGGAGGGGCTGAGGTAACAGTACATATATCAGACAAAAGAGACTTTAAAGGCAATGATTATAACAAAAGACAAAGAAGGGATTACATAATGGTAACACAGATCAATCAAACAAGAAGATAAACAAGTGTAAATATTGATTCATGCAACATTGGAGCATCTAAACACATAAAACAAATATTAACAAGCACAAAGATGAAATTACCAGTAATATAATAGACAGGAAATTTAATAACCTATATATATCAAAGGATAGATAGCCAGAAAATCAAAAGAACACAGTGTATTTAAACAACATGTTAGACAATATCTGACCACAATATAAGACGAAAACTCAGTTATAAGGGAAAAAAAAGCACGAACATTTGGAGGCTAATCAATATGCTATTAAACCATCAATGAGTCAATGATGAAAACAAAGGAAATTTAAGAAAATACCTTGAGACAAATATAAGGGAAAACACATAGTCCAAAATGTAATGGATGAAGCAAAAGCAGTTTTAAGAAGTTTTTGGTGATATGGGTCCACCTGAAGAAACAAACAAACAAAAAAATACATAGAAAATGAATCTAAATTTACACCTAAAGGACCTAGAAAAAAAGACCAAATCAAGCCCAACATTAATAGAAGGAAGGAAATCATAAACATGAGAGTAGAAATAAATGAAATAAAGTCTAAATAACAATGGGAAAAAATCAATGAAACTAACAGCTGGTACTTGGATAAGATACAATAATAAACCTTTATCTAGGCTCATTCTAAAAATATAAAATAAAATCAGAAATGAAAGTGGAGAAGTTACAACTGACAACCCAGAAATACAAAATATGAGACTGCTAGGAAACAAATATATACCAACAAATATGACCACTTAAAGGAAATAGACAAATTACTGGAAATGTACAATCTTCCAGGACTGAGTAAAAAAGAAATAGAAAATTGAAAAAATTACCAATCATGAAATTGAGCCAGTGATCAAAAAATTCCCAACAAATAAGAGCCTAGAAGCAGTTGGCTTCACAGATAAATTCTACCAAACATTTAAAGATGAATTAGTAACTATCCTTCTGAAACTGTTCCAGAAATTGAAGAGCCCAGAATGCTTCCAATTTCTTTCTTTGAGGCCAGCATTACCCTAATGCCAAAAATAGACACAGACACTACCACAAAATAATATTATAGAAAAATAGCCCTGGGGCGCCTGGATGGCTCAGCGGGTTAAAGCCTCTGCCTTCAGCTCAGGTCATGATCCCAAGGTCCTGGGATCAAGCCCCACATTGGGCTCTCTGCTTAGCTGGGAGCCTGCTTCCTTCTCTCTCTCTCTCTGCCTGCCTCTCTGCCTACTTGTAATCTCTATCTGTCAAATAAATAAATCTTAAAAAAAAAAAGAAAAAGAAAAATAGCCTAATGAACACTTATACAAAATTTCAACAAAATATTAGCAAACCTGATTCAGCAATACATTGAAAGGATCATCTATTATGACCAAGTGAGATTTATTCCAGGGATGCAAGTAGAGTTTGATATTCACAAATCAAAGTGATATATCACACTTAAAAAAAAGCATAGAAGTAATATAATCATCTCAATAGATGCAGAAAAAGCATATAATTTAATATCGATTTATGATAAAATCTCTCAACATGGCATAGAGAGGGAACATACCTAAACATAATAAAAGCCATAATGACAAACCCACAGCTAACATCATACTCAATGGTAGGAGTATGATGTTAAAAAACAAACAAACAAAAAAACTCAAAGTTGTTCTAAGATCAGGAAAAAGACAAGGCCACTCACTCTTGCCACTTTTCTTTTTTTTTTTTTTTTTCATTTTATTTATTTTTTCAGTGTAACAGTATTCATTCTTTTTGCACAACACCCAGTGCTCCATGCAAAACGTGCCCTCCCCATTACCCACCACCTATTCCCCCAACCTCCCACCCCTGACCCTTCAAAACCCTCAGGTTGCCCCAACTTCCCACCCCTGACCCTTCAAAACCCTCAGGTTGTTTTTCAGAGTCCATAGTCTCTTATGGTTCGCCTCCCCTCCCCAATGTCCATAGCCCGCTCCCCCTCTCCCAATCCCACCTCCCCCCAGCAACCCCCAGTTTGTTTTGTGAGATTAAGAGTCATTTATGGTTTGTCTCCCTCCCAATCCCATCTTGTTTCATTTACTCTTCTCCTATCCCCCTACCCCCCCATGTTGCTTCTCCATGTCCTCATATCAGGGAGATCATATGATAGTTGTCTTTCTCCGATTGACTTATTTCACTAAGCATGATACGCTCTAGTTCCATCCACGTCGTCGCAAATGGCATGATTTCATTTCTTTTGATGGCTGCATAGTATTCCATTGTGTATATATACCACATCTTCTTGATCCATTCATCTGTTGATGGACATCTAGGTTCCTTCCATAGTCTGGCTATTGTAGACATTGCTGCTATAAACATTCGGGTACACGTGCCCCTTCGGATCACTATGTTTGTATCTTTAGGGTAAATACCCAGTAGTGCAATTGCTGGGTCATAGGGTAGTTCTATTTTCAACATTTTGAGGAACCTCCATGCTGTTTTCCAGAGTGGTTGCACCAGCTTGCATTCCCACCAACAGTGGAGGAGGGTTCCCCTTTCTCCACATCCTCGCCAGCATCTGTCATTTCCTGACTTGTTAATTTTAGCCATTCTGACTGGTGTGAGGTGATATCTCATTGTGGTTTTGATTTGTATTTCCCTGATGCCGAGTTTACATAGTGCTGGAAGTCCTAGCCACAATATTCAGATGCCCCCTCCCCCAAAAAAGGAAAAAAAAGACACTCAAATTGGAAAAGTTAAGAAGTGACTATTTTCAGATGACATACTATATTAGAAAACCCTAAATATGCCACAAAAAGACTATTAGAATAGAATTCAGTAAAGAAGCAGGATACATATTTAATACATAAAAATATGTTGCAACTATACACTAATAATGAATTAATATAGTAATTATTATAGTTGTACCAAAAAGAATAAAATGCCTCGGAATAAATTTAACCAAGGAGATGAAAGACTGGTACTATGAGAAGTATATGACATTGATGAAAGAAATTAGAGATGATGCAAATAATGTGAAGATATACTCTGCTCATGGACTGGAAATATTAATACCATTAAAATGCCCATACGACCCAAAACAATCTACAGATTCAATACAATCCCTATCAAAATACCAATGTCATTTTTCATAGAACTAGAACAAAAAAAAAAATTCTTAAATAAAACACACACACACAAAAAAAAAAAACCCGAAGAAGAGCAAAGCTTGATAAAGTATCATGCTCCCTGATTTCAAACTGTACTTAAAGGTACAGTAATCAAAAGAGTATGATATTGGCAAAAAATATACAGATCAATGGGACAGAATAGATTCCAGAAATAAAACCATGCTCGTGTGGTCAGTTAATTTTCAACTAGGAGGAAGGAACATATAATGGTGAAACGATGTCTTTTTTCAACAAATGGTGTTGGGAAAACTGGACAGCTACATGCAAAAGAATGAAACTGTATGACTTTCTTATACCATAACAAGAATAAACTCAAAATGGGTTAAAGACTTAAATGTAAGACTGGAAACCATAAAATTCCTTGAAGAAAACATAGCTAATAAACCCCGGCACATCAGTCTTAGCAATATTTTTTTGAATCCGTCTCTTCAGGTATGACAACTAAAGGAAAATAAACAAACAGGACCATATCAAACTAAAATCTTTTACAGAATGAAGAAAACCAACCACAAAACGAAAAGACAAAGTATGGAATGGGAGAAAATACTTGCAAATGCTTTAACTGATAAGGGTTTAATGTCCAAAATAAAGAACTTATACAACTTAATATAAAAACACCCAATTAGAAAATGGGCAGAGTAGACAGAATAGACATTCTCCAAAGAAGGTATACAGATGCCAAAAAGAAACATATAAAGATGTTCAATATCACTAATCATTAGGGAAATTCAAATCAAAACCACAATGAGATATCACCTTACAACAATTGGAATAGTTAGTATCAAAAACAATAAATAGGGGCGCCTGGGTAACTCAGTGAGTTAAAGCCTCTGCCTTCAACTCTGGTCATGGTCCTGGGGTCTTGGGACCAGGCTCTCTGCTTGGTCGGGAGCCTGCTTACACCGCCCCGTCCCCCACCCTACCTGCCTCTCTGCCTACTTGTGATCTCTGTCAAGTAAATAAATAAGATCTTAAAAAAAAAACCAATAAATAACAAATGTGGGTGAGAATGTGGAGAAAAGAGAACCCTCAAGCACTGTAGGTAGGAGTGCAAAATGGTATAGCCATTATGGAAAACAGTATGGAGGTTCTTCAAAAAACTAAAAATAGAATTACCATGGACCACTTGTGTGGCCCAGTTGGTTAAGTGTCCGACTGTTGATTTTTGCTAAGGTCATGATCTCAGGGTCTGAGACTGAGCCCGGCATCAGGCTCTGTGCTCAAGTGGAGTCTGCTTCTCCCCGCATTTCCATGGGCTCTCTCTCTCTCTCTCTCAAATAAATAAAATCTTAAAAAAAATAAAATAAAATGATCATATGATTCCATGATTCCTTCTCTGGGTATGTATCTCAACAAAACAAAAACACTAAGTTGCAAAGATATATGTTCTAGTATGTACATTGCAGCATTATTTACTATAAGTAACATATGGAAGCAACCTATGTCCACCATTAGATGAATGAGTAAAGATCGCCCCCACGTGCACACCTGGAATATTACTCATCCATAAAAAAGAGTGAAATCTTGTTATTTGCAACAACAGAGAGACACACTATCATGTTATGTAAAATAAGTCAGACAGAAAAAGAAAAAATACCATATGATTTCACTTATCTCTGTAACTTAAAAACCAAAACAAATGAAAAAAAAAAGAGGGGGGAACAGACTCATAGATACAGAGAACCACCTGGTGGCTGCCATAGGGAAATGTGATGAAGCAATGGGTGAAATAGATGAAGGGATTAAAAGGTACAAACTCCCAGTTACAAAATAAATAAAACATGAGAAAAAAATACAGTATAGGGAATATAGTTAATATTGTGTAACTACTTTGTATGATGAATGAAAGTAGCTTGATGAATCATAGCGATTGCTTCATAATGTATTTAACTGCTGAATCATTATGTTGCACAAGCAAAACTAATATTATACGCCCACTACACTTCAATAAATTGAAAATAGATTAGTAATCTTACACCTAAAGGAGCTAGAAAAAGAACAAATGAAGTCTAAAGTCTAAAGGAAATAATAAAGACTATAGTAGAAATAAATGATACAGAAACTAAAAAAAATAGATCAATAAAAGCAGGAGCTAGTTCTTTGAAAAAACTAATAATATTGATAAACTCCTAGCCAGATGTATCAAAAAGCAAACAGAAAGGAAACAAACAAAATCACAAATGAGAGAGTAAAAATAATGATCAACACCACAGAAATAAAGAAAATTATAAGAGGATATTATGAAAAACTATAGGTCAACAAACTGGAAAACCTAGAAGAAATGGATAAACTCCTTGAAATATATAAACTACCAAAACTGAAAAAACTGAAGAAATAGAAAACTTGAACAGACACATAACCAGCAAAGAAACTGAATCTGTAATAAAGAAAATTTTCCAACAAACAGAAGTCCAGGGCCATATGACTGAAAGACAAGTTTTACCAAACATTTAAAGAAGAGTAAATACCTTTTCTTCTCAAACTATTCCAAAAAATAGAAAAAGAAGGAAAACTTCCAAATTCATTCTATGAGGCTGGCATTACCCCAATACCAAAACCAGATAAAGATTCCATAAAAAGAAAAAACTACAGGCCAATATCCCCGATGAACATGAATTCTCAATAAAATCCAATGGTACATTAAAAGAATCATTCACCACAATCAAATGGGATTTATTCCTGGATTGCACAAGTGGTTCAATACTCACAAATCAATCAACATGACATACTGCATTAATAAAAGAAAGGAGAAGAACCATATGATCCTCTCAATAGATGCAGAAAAAGCATTTGACAAAGTACAACATCTATTCCCAATAAAAACCCCCAGCAAAGTAGGTACAGTGTCCCCTATTCACCAGAACCTGGCCCTTCAGGTGAGTATCTTGTGTGTGTTGCTTATACTCTACTCTTGTGTCTGAGTCACTTTTCCTGACTTGTAAAGCTCCAAGTTCCATGTCCCACTACTTACAAAAACTCATGGGATTCTGTCCCAAACTCGTGGAATTCAGCCCCTCTGGTATTTATGTATGTATGTTTGTTTGTACGTATTTTTAAGATTCTATTTATTTATTTGACAGAGAGAGCACAAACAGGGGGAGCAGCAGAGGGAGAGGGAGAAGCATACTCCCCTCTGGGCAGGGAGCCCAACACAGGCTCAATCCCAGGACCTGGGGATCACGACCCAAGTCAAAGGCAGATGCCAAATAGAATGAGCTACCCAGGCTCTCCTCTGGTTTTAAAAGGCAAACATTATGGGGATTAGTGTTTCTTGTTGTGAGCTCCCTGGTGCCATGGCCTGTTTCTCTGTCTTCTGTATGCACACCGTTCCCCTCCTGCTGACAGCTTCTATTAATTTTTGTTTAGTCTATTTTTTCTGATACCAGTGGCTACACTAATTAATAGAGACAAAGAACATTTTGTAAGGATAAGAGAATCCATCCATCAGAAGATACATCATTTACAAATGTACACATATTTACCAATAAAGCCCCAAAACACATGAAGCAAAAACTGTCAGATCCAAAAGAGAAATAGAAAATTCAGAGACTAATTGGGGACCTCAATATCCCTAACTGTAATAATGGCTAAACCACTAACAGAAGATCAAGAAGGAAATAAATATGTGAATTCCATTATCAACCAGTTAGACCATAAGACATTTGGAGAAGCCTATAACCAATGACAGCAGTATATATTTTTCTAAAAAATACATGTAGATCATCCTCCAGGATAGATCATATGTTAGTCCATAAAACAAGTCTCAGTACATGTAAGGCAACAAAATTTACACAAAATTTGTTCTTTTTTTTAAGATTTTATTTATTTATTTATTTGAGACAGAGAGATATCACAAATAAGCAGAGAGAAAGGGGGAAGCAGGCTCCCTACTGAGGGGAGAGCCTGATGCAGGGCTTAATCCCAGGACCCTGAGATCATGCATGACCTGACCCAAAGGTAGAGGCTTAACCCCTGAGCCCTCCTGCCACAGTTTTTGAGGCTGCCACCCAAGGGCCACCCTTTGATTGCCAGGCTCTGGGAGCCAGCAGGGCTTGTGTTCACAGATTCGACCAGACAGTAGCAAAGAAATAGTTCTTTACTGGCTACTACCCCAGGGCTCAGAGCAGAGGGAGCACACAGAAACATCCATTTCCCATTCTTCCCCTGCAGGAGGTATATTTGCATACTTTAAAACTTTCTACCTCAGGGACTGGCTCCCAAGGGACCTGAATTTAGGTGCTGACTGAGATACTCCCATTGGGACTCTGACAAGCCTAGGCACCCCATCAACTACTGGGAGCCACTGCTTGGACAATCAAAAGTTTTGAGAGACAACCAAGAGCTAGGGAAGGGTTGACCACTAAGGTTTATCTCCAACAGAAGGCCACTCCCTCAATACTGGAAAAAGTGGCTATTTCTTTCTTTCTTTCTTTCTTTTTTTAAGATTTCATTTTTTTATTTGACAGACAGATCACAAGTAAGCAGAGAGAGAGATGGGAAAGCAGGCTCTCTGCTGAGAAGAGAGCCCAATGTGGGGCTTGATCTCAGGACCCTGGGCTCAAATCTCAGGACCCTGGGCTCATGACCTGAGCTGAAGACAAAGGCTTTAACCCACTGAGCCACCCAGGCGCCCCAAGGTGGCTATTTCTATAATGTGTAGAAACCAACACAGAGAGTCAAGGAAAATGAAGAAAAAGGACTATGTCCCAAATGAAAGAGAAAAATCTTATGATTTGCCTATATAGAATTCAAATTAGGGGCGCCTGGGTGGCTCAGCGGGTTAAAGCCTCTGCATTCGGCTCAGGTCATGATCCCAGGGTCCTGGGATCGAGCCCCGCATCGGGCTCTCTGCTTGGCTGGGAGCCTGCTTCCTCCTCTCTCTCTCTCTCTGCCTGCCTCTCTGCCTACTTGTAATCTCTATCTGTCAAAAAAATAAATCTTTAAAAAAAAAAAAAAGAATTCAAATTAATGACCATAAAGATGTTCACCAAGCCCAGGAGAAGAATGGATAAACTAAGTGAGAAGTTCAACAAAGAGATATAAAAATATAAGAAAGTACCAAAGAGCAGTTACAGAGATGAAGAATATAACAACTGAACTGAAAAATACGATAGAGGAACTAAACAGTGGAGGAAATGAATCAGAAGAAAAATACCATTCTGCAGGCAGCAGAGGAATTCACCCAATAAGAGCAGAAAAAGAAAAAAGAATGAAGAAGAGAGAAGGTAGGCTAAGGAACTTAAAGGACAATACGAAACAGACAAACATTTGCATTATAGGACCAGCAGAAGAGAGAGAAAAAGGGGCAGAAAACTTACTTGAAGAAATAATGGCTGGAAACTTTCTCAACCTGGGAAAGGAAATAAACATCCAGACCCAGGAATCCTAGATAATCCCAAATTGGGATGAACCAAAGGAAATCCACGTGAACAATTTGGACAACCTAAAAGAAATAGATAAATTCCTAGAAGTCTACAACCTACCAAGACTGAATCATGAAGGGGCGCCTGGGTGGCTCAGGGGGTTAAAGCCTCTGCCTTCGGCTCAGGTCATGATCCCAGGGTCCTGGGATCCAGCCCCATATCAGCTTCTCTGCTCAGAAGGGAGCCTGCTTCTCTCTCTCTCTCTGCCTGCCTCTCTGCCTAGTTGTGATTTCTCTCTGTCAAATAAATAAAATTAAAAAAAATTAAAATCAAAATTAAAATAATCCTTAAAAAGACTGAATCATGAAGAAATAAAAGATCTTAATAGATCAATTACTAGTTAGGAGTGCTCATATAACAATAAAATATGATTGTGGCCAGCTGTGTGTGACTATTTAAGTATCGATTATTTCTTACATGACTTTTTTTTTAAGATTTTATTTATTTATTTATTTATTTTTTGACAGAGAGACACAGTGAAAGGGAACACAAGTAGGGGCAGTAGGAGAGGGAGAAGCAGGCTTCCCACAGGGCAGGAAGCCCAACGTGGGACTCCATCCCAAGATCCTGGGATCATGACCTGAGCTGAAGGCAGACACTTAATGACTGAGCCCTTTCTTACATGACTTCTTATTATAGCTCTTCTTCCATGATAAATAAGTAACTGGGCAAATTACCCAGGGGATGCCATGATCTTCCAATTTTAGTATATGTGCTGCCGAAGCGAGCACGTGGGGATGCCATGATCAAGGAGTAAGGTCAAGTTTCTTTTAGGGGTGCCTAGATGGCCAATGGGTAAAGCCTCTGCCTTCGGCTCAGGTCATGATCCCCGGGTCCTGGGATCAAGCCCTGCATTGGGTTCTCTGCTCGGCAGGGAGCCTGCTTCCACTTCTCTCTCTCTCTGCCTGCCTCTCTGCCTACTTGTGATCTCTGCCTGTCAAATAAATAAAATCTTTTTAAAAAAAAGTTCCTTTTAGCTTAATAATGGACTATGAAACATACACCATTCCATATTCATAAAATGGTGGGCATTTCAGCAATTTTCTCTCTTCTTTGGATTGCTAACAAATGATGAGATTACTTAAAATTGTGATCTTGACCTTGAATTGAACATCCACTTTCAATGGATGTCAAGGATGAGATTATTGCCTAAACCAATCATTTTTTCCCCCCTGGCTTCATTCAAGTCCCTGGTAGAACTGCGTTCTGGTACAAATGATGGCATAGGCTACCTAGAGAATGAGAAGGTGAAAACACACCTTGCTGTTACTATAGCGCTATTCAATGTGGAAAGAGGGACAGGCATTTCTCTTCTTTGAATTACTCCAAATAGATGGAAAAATTAGATCCATAATAATAGATATGTGTACTAATATTTAAACTCTGGAAAAATAAATATAGTTGAAACCAACTAATATGAAACTTGAAACATGCTAGCAATGGTTCTATTATATTTAAAAAGTGCGGGGGAGTGGAAAATGAGAAAAAACATTGGGATGACTATAAACAAAAATACAACATATCAAAGTTCATGGATGCAACGAAAACAGGGCTCAGAGGGAAATTTAGAGTTATAAATGCTTATATTAAAAAAGATCTCAAATCAATATCCTAACCTTTCACCTTAAACTAGAAAAAGTAGAATTAAACCCAAAGCAGGTGGAATTGAGTATATAATAAATATTAGAGCAGAAATAAATGGATAATTAATAGAGAAAACAAAACCAAAACTTGCTTCTTTGAAAAGATAAACAAAAGAGATTTTTTTTTCCTGATTCGGATGCCTTTTATTTCTTTTTGTTGTCTGATTACCGAGGCTAGGACTTCTAGTACTATGCAGAACAGCAGTGGTGAGAGTGGACAGCTCTGCCATGTTCCTGACCTTAGCAGAAAAGCTCTCAGTTTTTCCCCATTGAGAATGATATTTGCTGTGTGTTTTTCATAGATGGCTTTCATGATATTGAGGTATGTACCCTCTATGCCTACACTGTGAAGAGTTTTCATCAAGAAATGATGCTGTACTTTGTCAAATGCTTGTTCAGCATCTATTGAGAGTCTCATATGGTTCTTGTTCTTTCTTTTATTAATGTATTGTATCACATTGATTGATTTGCGGATGTTGAACCAAACTTGCAGCCCTGGAATAAATCCCACTTGGTCGTGGTGAATAATCCTTTTTAATGGACTGTTGGATCCTGTTGGCTAGTATTTTGGTGAGAGTTTTTGCATCTGTGTTCATCAAGGATATTGGTCTGTAATTCTCCTTTTTAGTGGGGTCTTTGTCTGGTTTTGGGGTCAAGGTGATGCTGGGATCAAGGTGATGCGGGCCTCATAAAATGAGTTTGGAAGTTTTCCTTCCATTTCAATTTTTTGGAAGTTTAGCTAGACATACATAAGAAAAAACAGAAAAACTCAAATTACTAAAATTAGGTGTGAAAGATAACTACTTCTAACCTTAAAAACATAAAAAGGACTAGAAGGGAATACCATGAACTATCAGAGTAGATAATGTAGATGAAGGGGATAAATTTCTAGAAAGACACAAAGTGCCAGAACTGAATCAAGAAGAAACAGAATACGTGAATACACCTATGACAAAGAGACTGAATTAGTCATCAAAAAAACCTCCAACAAAGAAAAGTCTAAGCCCAGATGTCTTCACTGGTGAATTCTTTCAAACACTAAAAAAGAGTTAACAGCAATCCTTAAAAACTCTTGCAAAAAATGTCTGAGGGAGGCACACTTCCCAACTCATTACCCTGATATAAAAACAGATAAATATCTCAAGAAAATTGTAGATCAATATCACTTAGGAATGTAGATGCAAAATCCTCAATAAAATATAAACAAATTGACTCCAGCAACATAGAGTAGGGGTTATACCCTATGACCAAGTAGGATTTATCCCAGGAATGCAATGTTGATTTAACATATGAAAAAAAAATCAATGCAATACAAAATATTAATAAAATACAGGATGAAAAAACCCATATGATCATTTTAATAAAGTATCTGACAAAATGCAACATCTTTTTATGACAGAAACACACAACCACTAGGAAAAGAATGTTTTTTTTTAAACTGTCAAGAACATCTAAGGAAAACCCACAGTTAACTTCATACTGAATCAGCACGAACTGAAAGTTTTCCCTGCCCCAAAGATCAGAAACAAGAATGTCTTCTCTCTTGCCATTTCTATTAAACATTGTGCTGGAGGTTCTAGCCAGGAAAACTGAGCAAGGAAATAAAGTAATAGGCATATAAACTGGAAAGAATTAAAACTATCTCCATTTTCATATGATATGATCTTGTTCACAGAAGATCCTACAAAATACACAAAAAATTATTAGAGCTAATAAATGAGTTCAACAAAGTTATAGGATACAAGATCAATATACAAAAAACTTGTTGTATATCTATATACTAGCAAATGAACAATCCACAAATGAAATCAAGAAAACCTTGTTCTACTTACAATACACAAGAGTAAAATACCCAGTAATAAATTTAACAAAAGAAGTACAAGTCTATAAGAGACTCTTAATCTCAAAAAACAAACTGAGTGTTGCCCGGGGAGGGGGGAAATGGAGAGGGTGGTTGGGTTATGGACATTGGGGAAGGTATGTGCTATGGTAAGTGCTGTGAAGTGTGTAAACCTGGCAATTCACGGACCTGTACCCCTGGGGCTAATAATACATTATATATTAATAAAAAATTAAAAATTAAAAAAAAGAAGTACAAGTCTTGTATGCTGAAAATAACAAAACATCATTAAAAGAAATTAAATAAGACCTAAGTAAAGGGAAAGACATTGCTTGTTCTTAGACTGGAAAATTTAGTATTAAGATGACAAGACTCCCCAAATCTCTATCAAAATCTCAGCTGCCTGTTTTGCAGAAGTTGGCAAGCATTCCTGAAATTTCATATGAAAATACAAGTAACTCAGAATGGCCAAAACAATCTTGAAAACAAAGAACAAAGTTGGATTCTCACACACTTCCAGTTTTCAAAACTTAATACAAAAAGCTACAGTAATCCAGACAGTGTGCATTGGCATATGATGGATTGATCTACGGAATATAATCAAGGCTCCAGAGGTAAATCCACACACTTATGGACAAAGATTTTCAAAAAGGGTACCCAGACAATTCAAAGGGGGAAAGAACAGTCTTTGACAAACGGTTCTAGGACCACTGGCTATCCAAATACAAAATAATGAAGCTGGACCCATTCCTCACAGTGCTTAAAACAAAAATTTAAAATGAGTCAAAATGGATCAAAGACCTAGATGTAAGAGCCAAAACCATAAAACTCTTAAAAGAAAAATAGGCATAAATCTTGGTGACCTTGAATTAGGCATTGGTTTTTAAATATAACACTAAATGCATTACCAACAAAATAAAAATGCATAAATTGGAACTTATCAAAATTAAATTACTTCCATGCTTCAAAGGACACCCTCAAGAAAGTAAAAGAGATAATCCATAGAATGGGAGAAAATATTTTCAAATCACTGAAGTGAGAAGAATCTAGTATCTAAAATATACGAAGAAGCATTTCACCTCAACAATAAACACACAAACCCATTTTAAGATAACAGATATGAATATTTTTCCAAAGAAGAAGTACAAATATCTAATAAGCACATGAAAAGATATTCAGTATCATTAGTCTTAGGGAAAGGCAAATCAAAACCACAATGAAATACCACCTCACACCCACCAGGATGGTTATAGGAAAAAAAAAAAAAAAAAAACAGATGGCAAGGATATAGAGAAGTTGGAACCCTTATGCATTGCCAAGGTACGCTGCTTGGAAAAAGTTGGGCAAGTTCCTCAGAAAGTTAAACACAGTTACCACATAACCCAGCAATTGCACTCCTAGGTCCATACCTAAGAGAATTAAAAACAAGTTCACACACACAAAAATCTATACATCTGCATACGAGTATTTATGATAGTATCTTTTGTAACAGCTCTAAAGTGGAAAGTACTCAAATGTTCATCAACTGAGGAATGGAGAAACAGATGCGATGTAGCCATATAAAATATGTCATTCGGATATGAAAAAGATTAAGGTACTGATGCAGGGTACAACATGAATGAATCCTGAAAATATGCCAAAGGAAAGAAAAACCAGGTCCAAGAATCCATACATTATAGGACTTAATTTTGTGAGATGTCCAGAATCATCAAGTTCACAGAGATGAAAACAGGTTAGTCATTTCCCAGGACTTGGGGGAGGGAAGAACTGGTAGTAACTGCTAGTAGGTACTAGAGCTTTTTTTGGTTGGATGAGAATGTTTTGGAATTATGTAGTGTTGAGGGTTGCACAACTCTAAATAGACTAAAACCACTGAACTGTATACTTTGAATGGGTGAATTTAATGATATGTGAATTAGATCTCAATATTTTAAGAAGCCTGATCAGATCATTCTTCTTCTCAGAATCCTCCAGCAGGCTCATATCGCAGAGAAAAAGTCAAAGGAATACAAGGATCTGTAAAGCCATGTTTCCCAGTGCTTCTCTCATCTCACCTCCTATCACTGTCCTACCTGCTCAGTCAGCTCCAGCCACTGTCTCCTTTCTGCTCTTCAAACCTGCCATCACGCTCCCACCACAGGGCCTTTGCACTTGCTTTCCCCTCAGCCTTGGAAGGCAATCCTCCACATACTGCACAATTAACTTCTCTAGTTGCTGAGATCTGTGCTTGAATGTCCCCTTTTCAAGGAGGCCACATGCCCCAACACTTCTTATCCCCCATCCCTGCTTGCCTTTTCTCTTTTGTATTGGTCACTATTTCATATACAGCATGATTTTCTTATATATTATTTATTTGTCTGTCCCTCCCATTAGAACATAAGCTCCATGACAGCTAGGGTTTTTATCTTCTTGTTCACTGCTATAGATTTCACACTCTACATGGCACACAGTAGGAGCTTATTAAATATCTGCTGGGTGATCACAGAATGAATGAATGCCTACAAGGGTAAAGAGTTTAGAGGACCCATCCTGAGAATCAAGAATTTTCAGGTTCAAACAACAGACATACAAATGACTTCGGGAATAAGCTTTTTTTTTTTTTTTTGAACATGGGGTCCTGCCTGTCACCAAAGAGTTGTTGAACCCTAAGAGCAGGCAAGTCTTTTCTGATACCTGCTAGTTAATCATCATAAGCATGCAGGAAAGCAGCAAGCCCCAGGCTCGCTCTTTCAGCAGTGGAGGCTGTGAGCCTTGGCCACCTTCTCATCTTTGATCCTTCCATTTCAGCTGTACTACTCACTCGGTTTCACAGTGACACAGACTGCTTACTAACTCACACTATCTCTCTCCCTGGACATGTGTGCTTTGACAAAGTCTGGCTAACTCTGCAGACTGAGAGAGATTCTGGAAGAGCCCGAGGATAGGAGGAACCCTCCTCCAGCAGGAACTCCTTAGGGCTGACCTGGCAGGCCCCCTCCACCCGCCCAGCTCCAGAAAGGCTCTGTTAGCGAGCATTTAAGAGGAGGCTCAACGGATTTTTAACTTCTGATTCATTCCCTTCAGCGATTCAGCCTTTCTTTGACTGTGAACTTGAAACTTGAGAGAGACAAATTTCCTAGGCTTCTGAAAAGTCATAATGCTTTCCAGAAACTGAGTCTTTGCATGAAGAAATCCCTCTGTATTTCTGCCATTTAGAGTCTCTATTTTGCAGATAAAATAGCTTTTTGCTGTGTCTGTGTAGAGCATGGCAGAAAAGATCGGAAACTGAGAAAAAGTTGAAACAGAAAAGCCAGGGACACCTGGGAGGCTCAGTCCGTTAAGCTTTGGACTCTTGGTTTCCACTCAGGTCATGATCTTATGGGTCCTGACATCAACCCCGAGTCAGGCTCCATGCTGGTGGTAGGAATCAGCGTGGGATTCTCTCTCTCCTCTCCCTTTGCCCCTTCCCACCTGCTGTGCATTCTCTATCTCCCTGTCTCTCTGTCCATCCCTAAGTATAAATTTTGAAAAATGCAAAAAACAAATTTATAATAAAAAATCCTTGTTCTTCCATTGCTAAGCCTAATGGCAGTACCTTCTCCCACTCAATGAAACCAGGAAACTCAAAGTCAAACTTGACTCTCCAATTGGATGGTATGGAAAGTCTGTCAGTCATGAAGTCATTGCTTTGATGCTGTTCCAGCAAATTTTCCAATTTTTCTTAACCATATGTATCTTGAAAAAGAATTACTTCCTGCCCACCATCAAAAGCTGACACTGGGGGGCTCACTGTTTGAGAGCGGACTACTATTTCACCATTATTCCTCAGCTGACCTTGGAAATAAAACCTGTACTTCTGCCTAAGTCCTGCGGGCTCCCGTGGTGGTGGGCTGGATTCTGCCTTGTACTAAGGAAGATCTGACTCTGAATATCAGCCCTGTCACCTCCTGCCTACTTAAGGCTGGATATGGTTTTGGAATAACTTGTGTCAGTTTGTCTCTAAAATGGGGATAGACTGATACCTCAGAGGGTGGTTCCAAGGGGTAAAAAATACCAAGCGCCTGAAACATACCCATTAATATATCCTCCAGCAACTTAATTATCTCCTCTTTCTTTGAAGATTTATTTATATATTTGTTTATTTGACAGACAGATCACAAATAGGCAGAGAGGCAGGCAGAGATAGAGAGCAGGAAGCAGACTTCCTGCTGAGCAGAGAGCCCCATGCCGGGCTCGATCCCAAGACCCTCAATTTCAGGACCCTCAATTCCAGGACCCTGGGATCATGACCTGGCCCGAAGGCAGAGGCTTTATCCCACTGAGCCATTCAGGCGCCCCATCCTCTTTCTTTCAAATGACCTTTCCCATCCCTCTCCTGGAAGGCAGACCTAATCTATTTTTGCCATGGCCATGCTGAGAAACCAGAAGCCCCAAACCAGAAGCTCTGTACCATCCCCCTTACACAAACTTCATGGGGGAGGTCACACTATTTCCCCAGCTGAGTGTTTCCCAAAGGGGGTTCTGTGAGCATAGTTTGGTCTGCGAGTCACTCTCAGAAAGAAGGTGCCATGAGAAATAAGAAATGCTCATTGTTGTAGCTTTAACTTGAGAAATTACAATATACACTAGCTCAGGAAAGCCCCTTGTGTAATACAGCTTTTGTTGGCCTTACTCATCTCAACTCCCTCGCACTCATTCAGCAATAGTTCTGATTTGGAAGTTTGAATTGGAGAAGTACATTCTAAGCTAATATAGAACAATCTGCCTTTACATGCCATGCATATGACACAGAAGTCCGATCTAGAAACAGGTTACCATAATAAGGCATGGTAAATGCACGGGGTACTAGAGACCCATAGATTATCCCACTCTAGGGAGCTCCGTTACTGCCCCATTCCTCCTAAGGAGACATTTCTCTCTGCATCCAAACTCCGCTTTCTAGAACAGCTGATATTAACGAGACTGCTGCAGAAATAAACTGGATTTAAAAACACACGGACCCTTTGGCGGAACGAACAGCAGCAAAGGACGAGGCTGCCCCCAAGTGGGGAACGCACGAAGAGTAGCGACGCTTCCAATCAGTTTACACTTCAGGTTAAGCAACTGAAGGGGCTCTGCCTTTCCAGCTCCAAGAACTCCCCCAAGCTAGAGAGCCGCTGGTGAGGAAAGTGGGTGCAGATTCTTTTACCACTACGAGGTGGTGTGCTGGGGGGGGGGGGGGCTTTGAGAAAAAAAGAACAAGCGAACCTGGTGTTCCCCCAACCTCCCTACCCTATGTAACACCTGGTTAAATCCAGATTCCGGGTCCTCACTGCGGAGATTCTGATTCAGCAGGTCGGGAGTGGAGGCCTGGGGTCTGGGTTTCCAACCAGCGTGATTCTGAGTTGAGAAGCAACTTTCTGTTTCCGGTCCCTGGGAAAGGCCCAGCTCTCGAGGGTCAAAGGAAGTCAGTCGCTTTATTCCCTTGGCAGCTCCCCAGCAGCCACTACCCAACCCTTCCACCTGCCTCGGATCAGCCCCTGGGCCACCACATTTCCATGGCGACCCATGCCGCGCCACTTGCGGCTTGCTTAAGACCCAGCCCGTTTCACCTGTCTGTCCCAGCGCCCACCACCCTACGGAGAAGGAGAAGGAGATTCGGGTCCAGGGCAGTCAGGCTAAGAAGTATTTTATTATTATTGCCACTACTATTATTATTGACTTGAGTATTTTTGTGCCTTATTTAAAATAAGCTTTAAGAGTTTTTTGTTTTTGTTGGGGGGTGGGGTCGGGAGAAGAGGAATACAGGTTTTCCTAGTAGCTTTATGTAACATTTTACCTTCAGTTCAAATGCTTGGGACAGACTGACACCCCCCACCCCACCCCCGACCCCGCACGCCCTCCGCCGCCGGCTGTGAGAATCTGGGATTTCTACTTGCCTTAGCGATTTACCTTTGCACTGTCTTCCTGTGATGCATGAGGACACTCAGGCCTGTGGCTTATGCATTTGTGCCAGTAAGGGGCCACACCAAGATTTCCAGAACCTGGACTTTTTGTCCCTTTCAGTCCTGCCTTTCTTTTCAAGGGCTGCTGCTTCAGCTGAACCAGATGGAGGTCAGTTTCTCAGGGCAGCAAAGTGGGAATGAAAACTGTGCGATCAGATACATCTGGGTTGAGCGTAGTAATTCTAATCAATGAGCCCCAGCTCATTCCAGTCAGTTTCTTTTAGAAGAGGGCCAGACCCTCAAAAACTGCTGGGTTTTCTGTGTCAGCCCTTAGGCCTGAGCAAACCCTTAAAATCTGCCAAAGTAGCTTTGGCATTTGGCATGGTAAGTGCATTTCAGCTAGTCCGGTCCTACCTTTCGGCTGGGAGGTTGGGTGTCATCTCTTATTTTTGGTTATTGATAAAAACCATTGGACCACTTCTAAAATGCTTCTTTAGGTCAGTTCGAGATGCCTGGAGACTACATAGAAATCTAGGCATCTCAGGAAACCAATAGATTTATAGAGTAAGTGCTTCAGAGGAGAAGTGGTGAACTCTAGGAAGAAGTGTTGCTTTTTCCTTTTCTCAGTAACCCAGTGGGGAATTATTATCTCCGATTTAACAAAGATGAGAATAAGGGACAGGCAGGGCTAGGTAGGAAGAGACTAGGTAGGGGATAGGTGACTAGGGTCAAGAAGAGGGTAAGTAACCTGGCTCACAGAAATCCCGGATTTGGAGAAATGTTATAGATAAAATATTAACCAGAGAGAAGCGAACATAACAAATCTACCTTGTTTGTCCTTAATGTTATAGACAAGATATTTACCAAGTTCCTTGGTCCATTTTCTATGAAAGACTGAACATAAAAACCCTTAGGGGAAGCCCATTTGGGACCCCTCTCACTCTAGAGAGCTCCTTTCCTTTGAGTTCTTATCTTCACTTAGTAAACTTTCACTTCACTTCATTCTTTTTTCCCCTGAAAATCATTCCTTAACTCCATGAGACAAGAACCCTGCAACAAAAGGGAGACAGAGAATTTCAGAAACTTGCCCAGTGGAAACCTGACTCTGCACCCTCCTCTACCCCCATGGCCCAGGGTGGGAATTAAATCCACTTGCGGTCTGGCTTATGAGCCCACACTCAGTACTCTAAATTTAAGTTCATTTTCTTTGGCCGTAATGGAGCTTTATTCAAGCCCCACCCCCTCATTAATTTAAGCAAATTCATCCACTCATTCAACAGTGAGCTGTTTCATTGTTGTCTCCACCCCCTTCACTGTAGTTCTATGGGGACAGAGACAACCACATCCATTCTGTCCTACAGAAGTCTCCCAGGAAAGTTTGACAAATGAATAAACAAAAAAGAGAACAAGTGCTTCAGAATTTTTGCATTTGTTGTCTAAATTAAGAGGAACAGGAAACACAACTGAGCTTTTTTTTTTTTTTTTTAGATTTTTATTTATTTATTTATTTGACAGAGAGAGACCACAAGTAGACAGAGAGGCAGGCGGGGAGAGAAGCAGGCTCCCCGCCGAGCAGAGAGCCCGACGCGGGACTCGATCCCAGGACCCCGAGACCATGACCCGAGCCGAAGGCAGCGGCCCAACCCACCGAGCCACTGACCTCTTCTGGACCAAGAATTTGGAGTAAATATCCCCATTTATTTCTATACCACGAGATAGGGAGGTAACTGTTTTTCTACCTTTTTTTTTTTTTTAAATGAATGAAGAAATTAGGGCTAAGAGACACTGATCACTTATGGAGCTAGAATTTAAACTATGGATTTTTTGCCAGAATCCCAAATCCACAGTTTTCCCACATACCACATTGCCTGCTGAAACATCTAGAATGATATAGTAGTGGCTAAGGAGAAGGTAGAAATTTTTTTCTAAGTGACAACTGAAAAGTGAAAATTGGACTGTGATTGTGTTTTTCTTTAGCCAGTCAATAAGCACATGAATGCTGAGAGAGGGAAAACGTGTAAATAAGAGCAACGTGCTGTGGCCAAGAGAGCCCCTCCTTGACGGTTGTTTCACTTGGGTCCTGGCTTAGAGAATCCTTCAACTTCCACATGAAAATGGGGGCTGGGAATAGAAGCGTTTTCTCGTTTTCTCTATCAGCTCCTTCCATCATAGGCTGGTCTGAGATGAAATTACAGATTATGGGCACCTGGGTGGCTCAGTGGGTTAAGCCGCTGCCTTCGGCTCAGGTCATGATCTCTGGGTCCTGGGATCGAGTCCCGCATTGGGCTCTCTGCTCAGCAGGGAGCCTGCTTCCCTCTCTCTCTCTGCCTGCCTCTCTAGCTACTTGTGATCTCTCTCTGTAGAATAAATAAATAAAATCTTTAAAAAAAAAGAAATTGCAGATTATTTTGTTTTATTTTAAACTAAGAAGATATTGTGTAAGCACAGAAACGGAGCAGTGGGTTCTGATGGATTTATTAGGGAGACAGTTTGCTGTGGAGTCTATAGTGCCTTTAAAGTTTGTGTTGTGTTTCCAGCTTTATCTTCCTGGAAGATTCTCTTGTGCATTCTAATCATTTATCAGGGTACTCTTGGTTTGGGTTGAGGTGAAGCCAAACTCAAGTTTCCGGTCTGTAACTGATACCCTTTCTACTTTTCCCAGCTGTTCATTTAATATGGTTAACATTTTTGTTTTCTTCTCTCCCATTTGATTGCCATTTCCTTTATTCCCCTCTGCTGGCTCTCTTAATGTTGCTAGTTTTTGTGCTAACCATCTTCTCCCTGCCCTTGCCTTGACTTCCTTCCGCTCTGCCTCCTGAGGCTTTGGGGATGGCAGTCCGTTAAGCAATCCTGTTGGCTGCCTTGGAGAAAACCAGCATCCTCTTATGCCTGTAGATGGCACGTGCAGAGTGCAGTCCGTGGAAGGTCCGGGCAGTAGGGCTGAGTTCTTGGAAGAATTCAATGGATTGCAAGAAACAGAATTTAAACAATGAAGCACTGGGGTCTTGAAAGAAAGCTTGACATTTACCAAGGAATGAGAAACAGACCTATTAAGTAGATATCTATTATCTGTGTAGACTGCCACTGCGAGTTCTGCACCCTGCTCTGAAGTCATTGCCGACTGTGATTTTAAAACATTTTTTTTTTTTCAATTTGGCTTCAGATATTTTCTTTTCCATGGGCAGGCAGGCCTGTTTGTATTTGAATTAGTCACTTGTCAATTTGGATTATTCATTGGGTATGTCAGTGCAGAGCCAACTAAATAATTAAGTTATTATCCAAGAGTTAAGAGCAAGAACTCTGACCCTTCCACTTATGAGCAGTGTGACCTTGGGCAATTTACTTGGCTTCTTTGTGCCTCTATTTTTAAAGCATTAAGTGCCCTGTGTTAGCAATTATTGTTATTGTGATTACATGGTGGTCCATAGATGCCTAGGATTGATAATGATATCTGTATAGAGATAGACAGCCCACACACCAAAGGATTTTGGTGGGGGTTTTTTTGTTTGTTTGTTTGTTTTACTTTTAAGTTACTGGGTTTGGGATTTCTGATATAATCGACATATAATTTCCTGACAGTGGTGCTCATGCTATCGTTTATGGTCAAAAACCTGTGGAAAGAGCACTGGGCTTCCAGAATCTACAGGTTCCCTTAAAACTCATCCACTACTGTCTGTGAGCATAGCTGTGGCCTCCTCTGTCCAGATCTGAGTGTCCATCTCTAACAAGCAATGGGCACCATTGGTCTAGGCAAGAGGCAAGTCCTCTTACCCCACTGTCACCCTAATAATGCTCAATGTGCATCACAACAAAAATAAGGTCAGTGCAAGGCAATACACAGGCTCATTTCCATAGTCCCAGTATCTCACTCCTTGTTGGGTTAGTCCAGTGCTGCTAGAGTTTGTGGGGCCTGCCTAAAATGAGTATGTTCTTGACTTCTAAAGAGAATGGAGAGGGGTGAGGGACTGTGGAAGAGACAGGGTCTTTCCGTTCTTCAGCTCTGCTAGTATAGGACCAACAGACTTTGGGGGACTTTTGGTTGTTGCTGAGAACAACTAGGTCAGTACCCCAGTAGAATCATGGCTACCTTTACCTGCTCACTCCTGTTGGCTGACCAGTTATTTATAGGGAAATTTCCACAAGGATAAACATGTTCTTGGTGCTCTATACTTTCAGCATACAACAAGTTCCCAAAGGAACTTGGACCCTAGCTTATCAGTGTTAGGTCCGCAATCAAAAGAACAAGACTGATATAAAGCGAAGGTCAAGCAAAGCTTTATTTCACGCCAAGCACTGAGAATCAAACCGACTAGTTGGGGCCATCTCTTACAAAGAGGTGACCCCTTCCAGCCTCACAGACTAACTTTTATAGAACAAGGACCACGTGGTTGAACCTGGCCACACACAGGTGGCCAATGAGATTGCAACACACAGAGAAAACTGCACAGTCATGCTAGGTTACACATGGGTGGCCAATTGAATTTCAATTTACCCTAGTAGATATTTTAACTAGCCTATCACCTTGGTCAGAATTGGTGCCCAAAAGGCGGGGCCCACTCTCCTTGGTAGCTAGGGAGACAGTATGCGTGCCCCACTGATTGGATGTCTACACCTGGCCTGACCCGCACTTGTATCTGGGCTTTGTTACCTGGGACTGGTTTCCCCGACTTGCTTTTAAGTAAGTTTCTCTGGGAGGGGCAGGGTCAATCTAAGTTTACTGCATAAACAACAAAATGGCTCCCTCTGGCTAATTAGGCCCTTACAATCAGAGAAACCACCTGTGGCTATCTTACAACATCACTGAAGTCAAGGAGAGACTGAGGAACTGTTCCAGATTGAAGGGGACCAGAGAAACATGGGAACTAAATGCAAAGTGTGAATCAGAAGTGAATTTCTTTCTTAGAAAGGACATTGTTGGGACAGTTACTACACATGAATGGGATCTGGGAATAAGAGAGTCATAAAGTGTCAATGTTACTTTCCTGCTTTTGATGGTTGTAAGTTATGAAGGAAAATGTTCTTGTGGAAAATCTACACTAAAGTATTCAGAGGTGGTGGAGTACCAGGTGGGCAATTCATAGGGGGTGGGGAAGGGTCTTTGAACTTGGAGTAACAACCACGCTGGTGTGCTTGGGACAGTCCCAGTTTTGGCACTGACAGTCTGGTGTTTGGGAAACCTCTCTGTCCCAGGAAAATGGGAATGATTGATCACCTTGTTTTTACTGTGCCAGCCGCTGTTCTAGAAATTTCAGTTGTTTCAAAATAAATGTTTTGGTAAAAAGTAAAATAATTTGAGTAATAATAATTCAAGTGACTCCTGCAAGCATGGCTAAAGAAGCAGCACGTGATTTGTTTCCAAGCAATAGGACAGATAGGAAGCAGTGTAGTGGGCAGAAGTGACCACAGTCGGCAGGACCCGCAAGGGGCATGTGAGGGCCTGTGTGCGGTCTGCGAGCTCCTCATGATGCCCCCCCCCATGTGCCATTGTGTGTGGTGGATCCTGAACCCCTGGGTCTGAATCCAGCTGACCTTGACCTTGTGGCTTAGTTATTCCATTCTTCAGTTTCCTCGTCTGTAAAATAAGAATGCTGTAGAATGTGGGTTTCCAACATTCTGAGCGGCAGAACCCTTTCCAGAAAGGCAGTGTTACTATTTCAGAGGCAATGGAACTGCTCTAGTTGAAGTGTATGACGCATGTGCCATCCTGCCACACCACTGGCCTCACCCAAGCCTGCTACCTTGTCCTCTTATCTTCCCTGAAACCCTGGGGCTGGAGGAAATGTAATGGAAGGCACTGGGCCAGAAAATATTTCTTTGTTATTTATGATCACCTTTTTTTCTCTTCACATAGTTACTATTTTGTAGGTGTGTGTGTTTGTGTGTGTGGTAAGAATTAAGATCTACATTCTTAGCAAGTTGCAAGTATACAATTCAGTACTATTAATTATAGTCACTGTACTATAAATTAGATCTCTGGAATTTGTTAATCTTATAACTGGAACTTTCTACCCCTTGACCAATACCTCTCCGTTTTCCTACCTCCCAGCCCTTGGCAACCACAGCTCCTCTCTTTTTCTGTGAATTTGACTTTTTTGGAACCCATGCCAAAGTGATTTCACTTGGTGTCTGTTTTTCTGTGTCTGTCTTATTTCACTCAACATCATGTCCTCTAGGTTCATCCATGTTGCAAATGGCAGGATCACCTTCTTTTTATGGCTGAATTATACACACACACACACATATACACACACATGCACACACACATATATACATATATGTATATATAATATATATGTGTGAATATATGAATATATATATGAATTATATATATATTAAGGGGCGCCTGGGTGGCTCAGTGGATTGGGCCGCTGCCTTCGGCTCAGGTCATGATCTCGGGGGCCTGGGATCGAGCCCCACATCGGGATCTCTGCTCCGCAGGGAGCCTGCTTCCTCCTCTCTCTCTGCCTGCCTCTCTGCCTACTTGTGATCTCTCTCTCTGTCAAATAAATAAATAAAATCTTTAAAAAAAAAATTTCTTATCCATTTATCCATCAACACCTAGGCTGTTTTCGTATCCTGGCTATTGTGAATAATACTGCAATGAACATGAGAGCACAGATATTTTTCTCAAGATACTGATTTCATTTCCTTTGGATTTAGACCCAGAAGTGGGATTACTGGAACCTACAGCTACAGCACTTCTACTTTTATTTTTTTGAGAGGAAACAAACAAACAAACAATGAAAAGAGAACCTATGGAGTGGGAGAAAATATTTGCAGACCATGTATCGGATTGAAGCTAATATCCAAAATATGTAAGGAACTCATATAAGTCAATAGCAAAAAATAAAATAAAAATAACCTGCTTAAAAAGGGACAGAAGGGGCACCTTGGTGGCTCAGTGGGTTAAAGCCTCTGCCTTCGGCTCAGGTCATGATCTCAGGGTCCTGGGATCAAGCCCATCATCGGCCTCTCTGCGTGACAGGGAGCCTGCTTCCCTTCCTCTCTCTCTCTGCCTACTTGTGATCTGTTTCAAATAAATAAATTAAATCTTTAAAAAAATGGACAGAGGATCTGGATAGACGTCTCTTCAAAGAAGACGTACGATGGCCAATATGAAAAGATGCTCAACACCACTCATCATCAGGGAAATGCAAATCAAAACCACAAGACATAACATCTCACAGCTGTTCAGATGGCCGTTATTAAAAAACAAAAGACAGAAGGTGTGAAGAAAAAAGAACCTTTGTGCACTGCTGGTGGGAATGTAAATTTGTGCAGCCACTATGGAAAACAGTAGGGAGGTTCCCTTGTCTCCTAAGATGGATGGGTCCCTTTTCCTTAGAAAATTCCATGATGCAACTGTCTGTTACTTTCAGGACAGACATGGTATCTTCAGGAATCATTTCTCAAAGTGCATACATGCATGTTTAAGAGAAAGTGTCCATTTAATACTATTTAGTATCAGCATTATTTGTATGACACTATAATTTGTCAGTTAGTAACAACTGGTAATGCATTTATTTATGAGATTGATTTTCTATTGGGTGGAGAGTCAGATCAGCCTGCAGACACTTAATGGGGTTGGAGAAGGGGAGGGTAGAGGTGAAGTCTAGGTCAATGGAACATGACTATTTGAATATAGGGTCCTGGTCCCAATCTGAAAAATTTTACTCCAAAAACAACCTGACAATCATTATACTTTTAGGATAATGATTAAGAAAATTCACAATGTCAAAATACTTCTCTGGGCTTAGAAGTTGTTTTTAATGTCACCCTGAATGCCAGGGTCATTTGTTTATTGCCCAGGCCATTGTCACATAAGCTCACATAAAGATTCTTCAACTACTTGTAGTAACTGATTCACCCAACTTCTGGGGTTCTGCAGCCTTCTGCTTGGGCCAAGAGTCTTCTGGCTAAATTTTCTCTTATCTGGAAACCTCCCCACCTGCTGTTCTGTCTGCTTGGAACATTCTTCCTTCCTTTCTCTTGGCTGGGCTAACTTGGTACAATCTTCAGGTCTCAGCTGAGATATTATCTCTCCAGAAGTCTGTTGATATGCCTCTTCAATGACACCCCAGCATCTTGAGCTCCTATGGTTATCTGGGATGATGTTCTGCATGGGGACAGAGGGAGAGGTAACCCCTATTGACTGGGAAATAGTCGTATTCAGACACCAGTGAGGATGAGACATTTCCTGAGAGGCCACACTTCTGAAGGAAGTAAGGTTTTTAGAGGAAACCAGACAGAGCTCACCCAGAGTTACTTCTGGACTCCACTGACTGATAGCTCAGAGGAGGAATGTTTGGATGAACCTGGAGAAAGTAAAGGGACACCTCGAAGATATGTTCTAGGCAGGCAGTGTAGAGGATTCTCAGAAATTGCCTTATCTCCCATGAGTGACTGCATACTAGTCTCGAGAACCATAGGGCTAAGGGGTTCCCCTGCCCCTGGGGGTGCAACCTGCAGGCTAAAGTCAGGAAGGAGTGCAGAGGACCAGAAGAGTCCCTTCTGAGGACCACCAAGGATGTCACAGTGCAATTCAAAGCTGACAGTTCCAGAGGTGAAGAGCCCATCCAGAAATTTCCTGGGGGTCCCAGTATAACCCCAGTCACAGCTCCAGTGGAAAGAGGAAGGAATCAGATAATGTGGGGTTTACTTAGGGTCCCCCAAACTGGTATTAACCACAAAAATTAATGGAAACATGCCACCACAGAGAGAGTAGAAGGGACTATTATGGGGAGAGTGCCAAGAGGTGGTCAGAACAGAGGCATGCAGAGTTCTACTAAAAACAGTCCTTCTCTGATAACTCAGAAGCAATTTGATCTAACATATCCTGAAAGTTATTTGGACCCTGAAGTTGCCTGCCTTTCAATGAATGTGGAAGAGGGCTCCTTGGAGAATGCTGCTTTTCATGGATGTTCAGGTGTCATTGTCTTCCATGGGCTCAGCACAGATGCACATGGTGCCCATGGCAGCACATGGTTTACCAACTTGGTTTACCAACACCCCCTAGGACAGAGGTCAGATCAGTACAGGTGCCTTCAGTGGTCACCAGACAAGGAACTCATGAACAAATGGAAAAGATACTGCCTTCAACCTTACCCTATTTCCAGAGGTATTTCTATAACTGGTTTGAAAGGATCCTTTCCATTCCAAGATGATGGTGTACACTAGAGCTAGAGGCCAATGTGCTAGAGACATAGTTCTATTACTTATGCATGTTGAGCAAGATCAGGAATGTCTCTTCAGAAAAGAGGAACTCCTCTTTGCCTTTCCAGGGGCCTAGGATATATGACTCAGAGTCAGTAATCACACCTTCAGAAGGGAAGGGCAGGTCCAGAAGGGCCAGCCTGGACAGAAAGATCAAGGAGTGGAGAGATGGGGGTGATAGCATGCATCTGTAGAAGGTTAGGGGGCCCCCATCCCCTAGGACAAGGCTGTGCCAAACAGGCAGCTCTGGAGGAGACCTAGAAGAGAGAACCTCAAGGCATCTATGGTATGAAATCAAAGCTGGGGAAAGGGTTTCATGAGCATCACATTTATTGACACTTGTATCACCTATCATGTGTCTGCTGGGGATAAGCCACAAGCTTCTGGCTTCATCATGTGCTTGATGTATTAATGTATTAATTCTTCACTTCATTTTCCATAGATATAAAATGGGGATTGTCTTGGTCCCTCTGGGCTGCTGTAACAAAAATTCCGTCGACTGTGGGGTTTAAACAACAAATATTTATCTCTCACAGTCCTGGAGGCTGGGAAGTCCAAGACCAAGGTTTCAGCAAATTCAGTGTCTAGTGGGGGCCTTGCTCCTATATCTGTGCTATGTTCTCAATGTTGCAGAAGCAGAAAGGGGAAGGAAGTTCTCTCATGCCTCCTCTATGGGCACAAATCCCATCGTGAACTCCCCCCCATGACCTCATCTAACTCTAATGACCCTCATGACCTCATGTAACCCTAATGACCTCCCAAAGGCCCACTTCCTGCTACCATCACATGGCAGGTGGGTCTCAACATATGAACTTTGGAGGGACACAAGCTCTCAGTCCATACCAGGGATAACTCAAAGTATAAACTGTCGAGATATGCAAATATTAGCTTTATTTTGGCAGACCAAAACCATTAGCTAATTAAAAAATAATCTCAGAAAAGTTATTTGGAAAGAGCAAAGCGACAGCATTCTTTTTGGCCGAAGAGATCTTTCTCTCAAGTGCCTGCATTTTTTATGAGCAGCATGATTCTATTCATTCTGCTGTTGAGTAGTTTGTGTGGAAATAAACATTTCATGCCTTTGATGTAAAATACATTTTAATAACCTAGCATTAGAAAATAGAATTTTCCTCTCCAATTTGAGGGCTGTGTAGACAGAAAATGATTAATGCATTTTCATTTCACAGAATAAGCTCAGATTAGGAATTCACAATTTGCTAGATCTTTATGCAAAAAAAAATTCTTATTCGAATTCATTCTTTTTTGGGATTTTTTTTTTTGGAACAAGGTTACATGCTTGGTTATAAAGAGTCATAAAATAGAACACTCGAAAGCTGTTTTGAGATACAGCTGAAATGGGAGAAGATACATATTAAAGTAGGCTTACAATATTCTTATAAGACTTGGGAAGCTGAGTGGCATGACTTCCAGCACTATAGATTCTAGAGGACACCTGAAAAATCCAATCTATGTGCTTAATATGAAACGTGATGGATTTGTAACTTTTTATTTTGTACTTTTAGGGAGGTTATGTTCTACTTCCCTCAAAATGACATCCAGAATGGCCAGCTATGGGAGAGATCAGGAAATGGTCCAATACTGCATGTTTGGCTCATGAATGTGGAGATGTGAAGCCAAGGTTTGACTTCCCTCCTCTCACATAATATTAACATTTTAAATAGCCAAGTATCAATATGAGCAGTCTTCTGAGAAATTAGCTTATACTCTAGCTTATACAATGTAGTGAAATCAATTATGTATTGGTGGTCTACCATGGCAAGATACGGGGTGTTATGATGGACACAGAAGAGAAGAAGAGATAGTTACTCTAGAATATGAAGTTCTCCAAGAGAAGTGCAAATAAAATGCTTGGAGAGCAAAAGAAGAAGTTGTTATGCTGGTGGAAACAGAAAAGTCTTCCTTTAGTTGATGGTAAGTGAGGTTTGAAGGATGGGTAGGAGTTTGACAGGTAAGAAAAGGAATACCATGGGTGCCTGGGTGGCTCAGTCAGTTAAGTGTCTGACTCTTGATTTTGGTTCACGTCATGATCTCAGAGTTGTGAGATGGAAACCTGCATCCCCAGTGAGGAGTCTGCTTGAGATGCTCTCTCTCCCTCTCCCTCTGGCCCCTTTCCCCACTTTCTCTCCCTCTCTAAAAAGAAAAAAAAAGAAAGAAAGAAAGGGAAAGAAAGGAATACCATTTGGTGGAAATAGCATGACTGTAGTCAAAGATGTAAGATACTTAGATTTTTTTTTGGAAGGCGTAGTGAGTTTTCTAATACATTGGCTATATTTGGATTATTTTGTTTGCAAGTGATGGAGACATTGCTCAGACTACTGAGGTAACAAAAAATGTATTGGTTTTCTTATTTGAAGATTTGTTATGGTTTCATCTAGCAATTCAATACAATGACATCAGCATTCAGCTTCTTTCCATTTCTTGGCTTTGCTTCCAAGATGGCAAGAGCCCTCATCAATCTTTCCTATTACATTTGGCTATGGGACAAAACTGTGTAGAGGTGTCTCCTAAAGCAGACTTCTCCAAAGAGTTCCTCACTTGTTTTGTGACCTTTATCCAGTGCTGGAATACAGAAGCTGAAGTCAAAGACTTGAGTAGAAACTATGGGCCTTGCCATTTCTTGACTTAGTGGCTTTGGTTGAGTTACTAAAACTCTCTGAGAGTCAGTTTTATCACTTATAAAGTGGGTATGATATTTATCCTGTCTATTTGAATGGTTATTGTAAAAGTTAATTGAATAAAGTATATGGAAGTACTTTGAACATTACCGAGTGCTGTGTACATGTAAGATAGGATTAGTAAAAGTAATATTAATACTATGTGTATTTGATAAATCCCAACTTCTAGAACTGTCTTATCTTCTTAGTATATGTTTATACCCCTTTTATAAAATAGCCCCATGACTATCTTAACAGTCCTCCCCCTCCTGAAAAGAGTGAATGTTTACAAAGTACTTACTTTGTATGTGCTAAGCATGTTTCATGCAGTGTTTCATTTATTCCTTCCAGCAGTCCATTTTACAGAAGAGGTCTCTGAGATTAGGGAGGTGAGGATCTCGTCCAGGTTCCCCTGGTTAATACGTGGCGGAGCCAGTGCCCAGCCCCATCTGAGAACTCTTGATTTGAATCCCTCCAGTCTACTTTCTCTGCAGACTGATTTTCTATAGTCTTATAGGTCATTAACACCACATTTCTTAACCGGTTCCTGTGTACACCCATGACACCACAGCTTTAAACTCCTGTGTGAAGGAGCCTGCAGTAATCTCTTCTGGTTTCCAGTTGTCTGAATGCCAGCCCTAGAATGTGACTGTGAACTTTTGGTTGAATATAGTTTGAGGTGAAAGCAGCTGTATGTTGTGCCATGTTGACGTATCCTTATGTTAAACTGCAGCCACTGTTCTCCCTTAGATTATATGTTCCCATGGTTGGTTTGAGCTTCCTGATGTGGAATCCATTTTTCTTGCCTCATCCAATGTCTTTGGGAAGTGCAAGTGATTTAATTCCTGAAATCAAATGTATCAAAAGCACCCAAAAGTTTTCCCTTGGGAAGTTTGGTTCTTGCCAATAAAATCTGTTTTCCCCCTCAGCTCTTATGTTCCATAACCAGTGGGAGCACAGGGCTTGAACATTGTATCTTACCCTCAGACCTGGTCTCTGGACTCCAGACACAGGCCTACATCCTCCTGACTGACATGGCCACCCGAATATTTCACTGGAGCTCCATATTAGGCAAGTGTAAAACTACATCCATGGGTCCCTGTTCCCCATCCTATGATAGCCCTGCCCATCTGTAGCGTCTTCCATTAGTGCCTGGCACCCCTGCACACCCAGCTGTCCACGTCAGAACCCTGACGGCTGTCTTGATTCTGCCCCCTTCTTTACCTTCCATTGAGGTGCCTTCCAAATCCCGCAAGCCTTGGCCTCCTGATTATTGTTGATTCTGGCTATTGTTCTTCTGCTCATGCTTTTACCCTCTACTCTCCCTGGAGGACTATAGTAACCTCCTACCTTGTTCCCCATAAATACTCTGACTCTCACTTTGATCTATTCCTCCTATTGCCATCAGAGTGATTTTTTTTTTCAAACATCTTAAAAGGTCACTCTGCTGTGGACTGCCATTGTCCTTAGAGTGAAGGTGACCTTCACTAACACATCCTCTGGGCTCAGCATGGCCCCACCCCTGCCTCTTGCTCTCTTCATTGCAGCCACAGTGCGTGCTCGGTGCATTCAGTCCCTTGGCCATAGTGCTCTTCCACCCCCGCGCCTTTCCGCTTCCCTCCACACCATGAGCAGCTCACCTACTTATGACCACTCCAGAGCTGAGCTTAAGGCCCCAGCGCTGCTCCCCACACCACCAGCCTCAGACTAGATCAGGTCTCTTAGTCTCTTTGCTCTCAAGGCACCCTGTTTTCTTCTTTCTAGGAACTTATCTAAAATAGAATGAAATAGAATGTAAGGAGAGTCTACAAGGGCAAGGTCAAGTCTGTCCAGCTCACTTGGAACTAGCACTGTGCTTAGCACTTCATAAGAGCTCAAGGAATGCCTGGATGGCTTAGTCAGTGAAGCATCTGACTCTTGATTTGGGCTCAGGTCTTGAACTCAGGGTTGTGAGTCCAAGCTTGGTGTTGGGCTCCGTGCTGGGCTCCATGTGGAGACTACTTAAATAATAATTGGGCGCCTGGGTGGCTCAGTGGGTTAAAGCCTCTGCCTTTGGCTCAGGTCATGACCCCAGCATCCTGGGATCCAGCCCTGCATCAGGCTCTCTGCTCAGCAGGGAGCCTGTTTCCACCTGTCTCTGCCTGCCTCTCTGCCTGCTTGTGATCTCTGTCTGTCAAATAAATAAATAAAATCTTTGAGGAAAAAAAATTAAAAAGCTCAATATTTATTTATTGAATAAATGAGTAAATAAATGTAAAGTTTGTGGAAAGGGGACCTCATTTTTAGTGGATTGCTGTGATCTATCAATCTCTAATATATCTATATAGTATATGTGTAATATATACACAGGACTATTATATGGTCTCTATATACATTTCCATTTTTGCTAGCTTAAAGAATTAAAAGTTGGGTCCTTTGAAGAAATAATCCAGATAACAATATCTTTCTTTTTTAAATACTGCTTCTTTTTAAAGCAATTTATGTTTAAACATTTTCTAAAATACATTACAAAAGCTCTCTGTCATTTCAACGTATGCTGGTCATAGTTAAATACTGTCTTGACAATTAATCTTCATTATTACCTATGGTTCTGTTTGCCCTTTTATTGTTATCATCTTTCTCACCCCCGAATCATTTTAACAGTCTTACTGTTATGTCTTTCCCTAGTCTTATTTTCCTTCCAATCTGCTTTAGATCTAGAAATAATTAAACATACTTGTTAAGCTTGTGCATTAAATAAGAGTTAATAAGGCTTTGAGTGAAAGCCTAAGGAGCAAAGTGCATGGTTCTATGCGGCAGAGTGATTTTAGCTTCCTTCGTGTATGTCCTGGGCTGGCTTTTGGATGCCCAGAATAGTCCGAGGTCTGATAATCTGGGAAGAGAGATATTACCATATTTATTCATGCATTTAGGAGCTAGAGTATTTAAAATAGAATGCAAATCACTTGATAAATAGAACTGAAGAGCACACAAACCAAGCATGAAATTGCACCAAGTAAAACCCCTATCTACATACTAAGTAGAGCTAGATCTTCAGGACGTAACTAATTTGTAGTTAGCAATGAGGAAGTAGAAAAAACATCCCATTAGTATCTACAGTTACCCAACTGCTATATGTTGGCCCACATGACAACTCATATTTTATTCCAAAAACATTTCTCAGAATTCTATTTTTTAAAAATTATGAAATGGAGCTAGATTGCTTAAGGAATTGCCCCCACCCCATTGCCCCGGAATCTGATTAGTAGTTGGAGGTGTCTCCCTTAGCAAGATCTCTGCAAAGAGAATACTCAAGCTATGATGATTTACAATTATTTCAGCAAGATACGATGCTAGGAAGATACATTCTTGTATGCTGTGAATCTTAAATGGGCCGTTTCTTAGCATTCTGCTGCATGTTTTTGGTGCAGTTTGAGGCTGCAGGAAGTACGCTATGTGGAGAAGAACCTCATTCCAGACAGAGACCTGAGGCCCTTAAGTAAGTTCCAGCTCTTCATACTAAAGGGAACATCAATAAGGGGAATATCTCGTCTTAACTAATTCATGTAACAAACATTGAGTCCCTGTTATGAGCAGACACTGCCTCAGGCACTGGGGACACACACACAACAGAACAGATAAAAACATCCCTCCCCTCATGAAGATGACAATCTAGGGAATGAGGCAAATATAACACACACAAATAAGTAAACCATGAAATGTGGCAGCTGACAGTAAGTGTTCAGGAGGAAAATAAAGCAGCAAAAGGGGATAGAGAGTGCTGGAGGGGTTGGGATTTTAAATATGGCAGGCAGGGGTGTCCTGCTGAGATGAGGATTGACTGAAGAACTGAGAGGAGGCTCTGGGGGAGGAGCTGAACAGGGGCAACCACAAGTGTGAAGGCCCTGATCGGGAACCTTCTTTTTGGTTGGGTGTGCGTGAACGTATGTGTGCATATGTGTATCCTTAACACATGTACACAAATGCCACCATTAAAGAGCATACTATCTGCTATTTCTTACATAAGCACATCTTAGAGGTCCTTCCATACCAACAGACAGGTATGGCTCAGTCTTTGGCGGCTCTACCGTGTTCCACGTCGCACGTGTGATATGTGTAGTTGATCAGGTCCCCATGGATGTACTAGGCTGGGGCTGGTTCTCAGCCCACCTCTGGGTCTGAGAACTAGAGAGGCATTTTCCTTGCCCATTTCTTTGTTCTTTTCTGTCACTCCTACTGGCCACGTGGTGTATCTTGACGTCTCCCTTGCCAACTCTGGGGTCCTACCTGCTTTCATCCTTCCTTCTGACCTTTGGTTGAGGAAAGACCTGTTCTCCGTCCTGCTACCTTCTGAGTTCTTCATACCGTGTCAGCTTTTGCTGACAGGTGTTGTCCTGTCAGTGTCTCCTTTGCTCCCTGATTTAGACATGGAAGGAAACTCTTTGTAAGAGGATTCAGAAATGCCTTGTGCCGACCTGTCACCCATGGCTGTGGGTGTCACTCTCTGATGTCTTGGGCTTCATTTCTCCCTGAGTCTGTACTCACCCAAAATCTCAGTGGGGCCTCAGCAGCATTGAACACGACAGTCTTATTCTGACCTCTAGTGGATGACGCTGTTTCAACACGCAGCCTGCCCCTGTTGGTGAGCGATTTCCTGCTAGACAGGAGGCCTCAGCCAGTAGCTGTGTGCATGCTTGCTTTTGCTGAAAGTGCATAACTCTCCCTCTCTCTTTTTTAAAGATATTGTTTATTTATTTATTTGTCAGAGAGAGAGAGGCACAAGAAGGGGGAGCAGCAGAGGGAGAGGGAGAAGTATGCTCTCCTGTGAGCAAGGATCCCAATGCAGGACGTCAGGACCCTGGGATCATGATCTGAGCGGAAGGCAGACACTCAACTGATTGAGCCACCCAGGTGCCCAGTGCAGAACTCTCTAGAGCAGATCTCTAACAGGAAAATAAAACTGACTTTGCCCTAATATGTTTTCAGGGGTCAAGTGCTATTTTGTTTTGGGTTTTGTTTTTGTTTTGTTTTGTTTAGTCTATCCAGGTGCCTCCAAAATGTATGGGGTGGGGGTGGGGGGGATGATAACTTCCCAGCCGCCAATTCGCAAAACTGTAAACTGGTTTTGTTTCCTGACCTAAAATCCTGCCAAGCTTTGGAAGAGGGTTGGATCTTTTTTCTCTTGCTAAGGTCTTGGAAATAGTTGGGGAGTCAGCAGGCAGGGTAATTTGAGATGAAAGCGTCTCAGGTCTCAGACCAGGTGTCTGACGTTTGTAACTTTTGGATGAGTTCTTTGTGTGCTAACCCGTTTGTATGGCAATCCTCTTTGCTTCTTTCATTGTCTAAATACTTTAGGTGTTTATTTCCATGGCAAAGTGTTTTCTGTTTATCCCTTTCCTCTGCCTATCTGCAGGTTTTTAAATTGTAGGGGAATAGAGAGCTACCCCTTCTGCCTTTTCTCATCCTTTGGACTTTGCTTTCTCCATCCCTGTCTACACAGGAGGCCACAGGGCCCCCAAACACGTGTAACTACAGGGGGCTCAGGGAGGAGCATGCTGAGGGGGGCATGGCTTTAGCTCCCAGGCCTGGCGAGCAGGTTTACTCTGCCTGAGACACTGGATTGAGGTGGGTGGTGGGTAGTAGGAGCCTGACAGAACCTGAGATTTACTAATTGGCCTCCTGATCTCTATGTGTGTCACATTAACTGGTCCAGTGGGCTAATGAAATGGGGTTACTGTCTGGGGTCTGCCAGCGGGGCGCCTGGCACGGGGGTCCATCCCCTATAAAAATGTGCAGGGTGTGGAAAGTGAAAACCTTCCAAATTTGCATAAGGAAAGAGCTTTCCCTATGCATTATAAAAGGAGCAGAAACTGTTGGCATTGCATTTTTTAGACCAGTAGAGAGGAAGGGGTGAAGTCCCTTACATTGTCTTTTCCTAAATTGTGTGTTAGGTTACCTGTTTGCTTTGAATATAAGTGTCATGTACTCATAGATTTCAGGTGGCTCCTTATTTCCAAATTATATGTCTGAGGGATTTAGCGAAGAATATATTTTCTGGGGAGTCCTGACATTGCATAGGAAAGGAATGATGAACTGCGATCACTTCATTATAAATAAATAGATAGGTCCAAGAGGTCATTTGTTCCTGGGGCTTCTAAGAGATGAGAGAGAGATTTTTTGAGGTGAGCATGGGTGTGATGACTTCAAGGCGTACACGTTAACTTGCAAACTACAATTCTCTCTCATACACAAGAACAAAGCAGTGCCCTCATCAACCGGCTGAATTGTTTCCCTGTCCTTTTGTTGCTGAAGATCTCAAAGAATTTCCAGACCCAGCTGGGCTGAAGCAGAGGAGAGACTTTCCACCGGGACCCCCAGTGCTTCTGCTGTTGGTCGATGGCCAAGTAGTGAATATGCCAAGTGGTCAAATCTGCCAGATGGGAATAAAGAGAGAAATTGCATGTGCCAGACTCAATTAAAAAGGAAAACCTGAGGGCACTGATAGGTAGGAGTGAAGAAAGAGGATCTGGGTGCATGACATACAAACTGTTCGCATGTTAGCATTGTGTTCAGAGAAGCACTCGTTAACTCTGAGGTCTCAAAAATAATTTCCAAAACTTTCCTTCAGAATTCCTTGTTAGGGAATCACCATTCAACACCACCAGGATCACTTGGATACTCTGTTGCTTTTCTTCCTCTTGCCACCACTCAAGGGAACAAAGGACAGGCTCACCCCAGCTGCTCTGTGTGTCCATCAGAACCTCAGCAAAGACCCCTCTCCAGGTTGATCTTTCTGTGGCTCCCAAGGGCTGCGTTTACGCAGTATCGGGAGATGCTTTGTGATGAGGTAGAATGACTCTTGTGACCAGGGAGTTCTGAGTCCCAGAGGCCAACTGGGGCCTTTTGCTCAGTTTTCAGTGACAGCCGTCACAGAACAGCACCTCACCCCTTCCTGTCTGGGGAACGATCCATTCTTCACCGGAGGAGCAGCTCTTGAGAATTTTCGTCATTCCAAGAACTGGTGAAGATTTAATTGATGAAGCAGGATTAGATTTCCAGGTCTGCGGTTCGCTTTTTGGCCTCTCAGCTACGATAAAGACTGATTAGCACATATCACCACCTCGAGGAAACTCCCACTGGGATGTCAGAGATCCAGGGAGGCAATAATTAACACCGCTTTTTTCCCTTCCCAATTATGGGAGGACAGGAGTCAGACAGAGAGAGATGAAAAAAACCATCTTTATTATGCAGTAGCGCAGCTGTGGTTATGAGTACGAGCTGGCCTCAGACTCAAGACACAGATAGCTTTTAATCCCATATTGCATTTAGGGGGCTTTACAGAAAGGTACAAAATGGGAGGTACAGGAGGTACAGCGTCTCCATGTTCTCAAGAGGCCGGCAGCAGGCCAAGAACTGCTTTCTGCCCTGTCTCCCACAGGACTTGTGTAAGGCTGACACGGACATGAATGGGAGCAGGGCGTGCAGGCTCACCTGGACCCACAGAAGCCAGAGTAACACTTTCTACAGGTGACTTAGATCATTCTAGCTGTGCAGGCCGAGACTTACAGTCCGATCCACGTGCAGAGTCACAGGAGTGGGAAAGGAGTTCCCACTGATCGTAGCTGTTTGTAAGATAGTTCTGAGGGGCGCTGGGTCTGTGTGGCGCTTTCCGACACTGACGTTCATACTTTCTTCACCATTACTAATGGATCGTGTCTCTGATTTAACTCCTGATCCTCTCCATGCCATCTGATCCTGCACCCGTCCCTATCTCGGTCAAGTCCAATTCTGTGAGCCAGTGGTGCAGACCAAACACCTGGGAATCCGTGGGTCCTTCTCTCTTCCATGTGTGACTCCTTCTACCACCCTCCAGTCCAGGCCATCATCTCTGGCCTCGGCGACTGTAGGAGCCACCCAGCTAGCCTTCCTGCTTTGCCCTTTACCTTCCTACTGCCCAAGACTCCTATCAATAGGCCACTTTAAACTTGACAGTCAGAGTGGCCCTTAAGAAAAAAGAGAAAGGAGACGAACTATTCCTCCCTTCAAAGCCCACTAATGAGCACCCCCCCATTCAGAGGGTCATCCTCTCCTGGACCCCCTTCCCTCCTTGCTGGCTCTCCCTGTGTAGCCTGCCTTGTGTGTTTCTAGCGCTGCTAGCCCTCTGATCTTTACATATTGGTTCCTGCTTGTGATCCTTATTCTCCTACAAGTATGTTAGCTCGATGAGGGAAGGAAGTCTGGTTTTTGTGTGCCTGTTTTTCCACTGCTGTATCACCAGTGCCTGGAACAACTTGTATATGAGGTAAATACATACTTGTTACCCAAGGAACAAACGAATGCATGAATGACTGATTGACACGACTTAGCAGCATGGCCAGGGTGGGCCTCCTCATCCTCCAACCCTAAGTCAGACCAGCTGTCCCAACCCCACACCCTCTTGAAGGCATCAGGGACTGCTGCCTCTGCTCTTATGTCAGACATGTTGGAAAGAGAGAGCCCTCACGAGGCTGAGGAAACTTAGTTCCCTCTTTCAAAATCACCAGATAATTCATTCTGCCTCTGAATGGTAGAATGAATGGTTCAGGGTCCAGGCGAGCCCATACACCGTGGCTCTTACTCATGTCTGAGGCAGAAAAATTCCTCAAACTAAAGTCCCACCACACAGAAGTGTGAAGTCCCAGACATGTGACAACCATCATTCAGTAAGAAGATGCTGGTGGACCAAGTCTATGCTCCAGAGTAAGCCTCCAGGGGAGGCCAGGCCTGTCACAGATAGCTGGAGTGTGATCTCCGAGCACCCAACCAATGGGGAACACCAGTGCATGGCTCTTCTTGACACCGTTCTCTGATCAAAGGCAGCCAGTCTCCGTGGAGAGATGACTGTTTGTAGGGCTGGGCACAGAAGGGAAGGGGGGTCAGGAACATCCTGCAGCACCAGAGGGTAAGGAATTGTTCAAGAAACAAAAGGGTGGACACCTTAAAGGAATGCAGGAGCCATCCCACCAAAGCTGACCAAAGCAGGAAAAATTTGAGCATGAAAATCAATAACCTAGAGTTAGAACTGAAAGTATAAAATATCCATGAGTCCATGCTGATAGAAATGAATGAATAAATCAATCAGTGGTGGAGAAGAGATTCCATCTTCCTTACAGAAGAATTTCAAATAATTTAGGTATTAATAATTTATATAATATGCAGGTGGAGCATAAGCTCCACTCCCCCAATTCAAGATTGGGCTATACTTAGTGACTTCAGTGTATGGAAAGGGGGTGGGTAGTAATCTTACAGTACGGGAACTGGCAAGCTTGACCTTGACCAGGTGGTCAAGATCAGCATTATCAGTGATAAGTCATAGCGAAAGCTGGTGGTCCATGGTGTTTAAGAAGGCCACTTCACTAGCGCACCTGGGTGGCTCAGTCGGTTAAGCATCTGACTCTTGATTTCAGCTCAGGCATGATTTCATGAGTCATGAGATAAAGCCCAGAACTGGACTCCATGCTTAGCAGGAATCTGCTTGAAGATGCTCTCCCTCTGCCCATCCCCCACCTCAAATAAATAAATAAATCTTAAAAAAAAACAAAAAACAAAAACAAAAAACCCTGAAACTCTATAGTCTTCTTCTTTAAAGGCCAGAAACTCAGGTTAACTGTGAGGAAAATATCAGATAAACCCAAATCAATTAATATTCTACAAAATGCTTGACCAGTAGTCCTTAAAACTGTCAAGGTCATGAACAAGGAAAGTCTGAGAATCCCTCGATCCTTCAAAGGTGAGAGGAGCCTAAGGAGATCTGATGACTGAACATACTGTGGTGTCTTGGATGGGATCCTGTGACAGAAAAAGGGCCTTAGTGGAGAAACTATTAAACTCAGAATCAAGTATGGAATTTATTTAATAATAATTTTCCATGTTAGTTTCTTACTAGTGACAAATATTCCATGGTTATTAAGACATTAACAGGAAAAACAAAGGGGGGATATAGGAACTAGAGAGTTCCTTTTTCCTTTTTTATTTTATTGCCTTTGTGGCTTTTCTGTTCCTCTAAAACTATTCTAAAAAGTGATGAGGAGTTAGTCAGCACTTCTATCTGCTGCCACCCAAGCTCATGCAGCCTAGAGCCTCGTAGGTTAATCTCCCTTGATGCTTGGAGACGTGACTGAAGAGGCCAATATAAAATGCCTTTGATGCCATCAGGCTTCAGTATAATTGTTGCACCTGTTTATACACATGCGCTCCCCCCTTGACCCCTGGGGTGCTCTTCCGCCACCTCCTGCCTAATTTACATTCTCTATCTTTATTTTTGATTTTTGATATGTAGGATTCTTCCTGTCTCATTTATCACATGCACTACCATCAAGAAATATCAATTTCGATTTTAACATATAATTCCATATGTATGAGACCAGTTAGGGGGAGGAAATTAGCATTTATTGGATACTTCCGAGGTACCAAGCACTGAGTTAGATGCAGTTTCATTCAAGCACAATAATGCAGGGGGTTTGCGTTCTGCCTACCTCAAGAATGGATTTTCTCTCTAGGGCTCATCAAAATGCTTAGAATTATTGACATACAAATTTTGTGCGGAGAAGTCCATTCATCATAGTGAGGGTGAAAGGAAGACATTCTATAGGGTGAGTGACCATAGTACTTGAATTTTCTCTCATCTTATATACCTGTAGGTATTTATACCATAGACAAAGGAATAAACCCACTCTCCATTCTCTCTCAGCTTATAGCACCAGACTGGGTTTCTGTATTGCCCTCCTGTAGGTCTGGCTGTGGAGTGTGGTCCTGGTTAAGGCACGTGGGGGCTACCCCCTGGGAGGTGGGAGCCCCATTTGATGGGCACGCACATGGGTTTTGGCATTTCCTCTTTATCTCACCTTGCAGTGTTGTCCACTACTTCTGCTTGCACTTGGGTCCCAGCAGCAGAGAATCCCACATCTCTGCTCAGCAAACACGTTCCATATTCTGTACTATGCACCTCAAAAAGGCCTTGCATAGGGGTGGATGTGTCCATTTAACTGCGGGACATTATAACCCATCTCTTGCTAGGATCCTGGGCATTATCCAATGCAGTTTCTTATGGGTTCTCAAAAGTAAAGACATTACATAAGAAATAGTCATGAGGAACACCTGGGTGGCTCTGTTGGTTAAGCATCTTCCTTTGACTCAGGTCATGATCCCAGGTCCTGGGATCCAGCCCCACATCAGGTTCAAGCCCACACTGGGCTCCTTGCTCAGTGGGGAGCCTGCTTCTCGCTCTGCCTCTACCCCTGTTCGGGCTCACATTCTCTCTCTCTCTCTCAAATAAATAAATAAAATCTTAAAAAAAAAAGAAATAAGGAATGAAACAGCTTACATTTTGGCATGATGTCACTACTTAGTCTTTCACAGTGATAAAATTGCACTCTTCATTGCTCCTGTTAACCTGGAACAATTGGCTTTACTTGCTCCAGATGTACTCAGCTGTGTTTACCACTGTTGTCCTTATCTAACCCAGTCCCTTTTATTTTATTATTTGTTTATTTTAAGTAGGCTCCATGCCCAGCATGGAGTCCAGTTCAGGACTTGAACTCAGGACCCCAGGATCAAGACCTGAGCTGAAATGAAGAGTCAGACACTCAACCGACTGGGCCACCCAGCAGCCCTCTAACCCATTCCTTTTTGAATCCCTTTTTGTTTTGGAATAATTTTGTATTTCCAGAAAAGTTGCGAAGTACAAACATCTCATATACCATTCATCCAACTTTCCCTAATGTTACCATCTCTGAATAATGTTTCAATCCAAGTCATTGCCAAAGAAAACTTTTTTTTTTTTTTTTTGGATAGGAGTGAGGGAGGGTGGGAAGAGGCAGATAAAGGTTTGATACTTTGAAGTCAGTAATTCATCAAAGAGGAAGAATGATCAAGCTTAAGTCTTCTCAGTATTGTGGGCTTCCAAGTGGAAGTTCCAATGGATAGTGTGTAAGGGTCTGAAGTCCTCACCCGCCACGGGTTCTTTTCCATAGATTCCAAGTGTTAAATAAATGATGGCTGGGGGCGCCTGAGTGGCTCAGTCGGTTAAGCCTCTACCTTAGGCTCAGGTGGTGATCCCAGGGTCCTGGGGTTGAGCCCTGCATCAGGCTCTCTGCTCGGCATGGAGCCTGCTTCCTCTTCTCTCTCTGCCTGCCTCTCTGCCTACTTGTGATCTCTGTCAAATAAATAAATAAAAATATTTTTTAAAAAATGAAAAAAACATTGCACTGACTTTATTATGTAGTACAAATGCCCTGACTGCTTTTTTTTAAATGATTATAATTCAACCATAGATAATGAATGCTTTGGAGTCCTGTAACAAATTGGATAATAACAATGATTTAATAGAAGTTAAGCTAAACAGATTAAATTCATTTTTTAAAAAATCATGTTCATTTAAAGTAAACTGTATTCATACCTAAAATCTTCGAGCGCCTTGCTTAATCTGTGTCTAGAATATATTCTTTCACACTGGAAGAATGGAAAAAATAATGAGGAACCCTATATAGAAACACTGCTAGATAATGTTCTGCTAAGTGTTCAAGGATTCACAATATATTGCTTATTACCAAGTGAAATTGTAACTCCTTGGCCATGTACAGAGTTTATAAGAATGCTTTTTCCATGCAAACACAAATTTGTGAATAGTCTAAATATATCTCAGTGATCCAAGTGATGTTTCTTTTACAAGTTTTTTTTTCTCTTTTAATGTTATTGAGGTACACAATTCATGATATAAAACTCTACCCATTGAAAGTATACAATTTGATAAGTTTTGACAGTTATACTTATGAAATTAACACCACAGTCAAGATATAGAATATTTTCATTACCTTTCAAATTTTCCTTGTGTACCCTTCCAATCTATCCCACCCTCAGGAGGAGGAGTGCCTGGCCTCAGACAACTTTTTGTTATAATGTATTAATTGGCATTCTATATAAATAGAATACATATGTATTCTGTTTGTGTCTGGCTTCTTGAACTCAGTACAAGGGTTTTGAGATTCATCCCTGTTACTGCATGTATCAGTAACCCACTCTTTTTTCATTGCTCGGTAGTATTTCATAGTACAAATATGGCACATTTTGTTTATTCACTTGGACGTTTTGAACTTTTGGCGATTACGAAGTAGTCTGCAATGAACATCCATGTACAAGCCTTTGTGTGGACATGTGTTTTTGTTTATCTTGGGTAGATGCCTAGTAAAGAAGGGCTGCGTAATATGCTACATGTTAAATGTTAACATTTTTTTTTCAAAATGCCGATTTCCAAAACAGTTGTACAATTTTAGGTTCCCACCATCAGTGTATAGGATTTAGAGTCATTGTACATCCTCACCAATAGTTGGTATCATGGGTCTTATTTTTGGTCACTCTGATGTGTGTAGGGTGAGCGCTCATTGTGTTTGAATTTGCATTTCCCTGATGACTAATGGTACTGATACTCGTTTTTATTGTTTATTGGCCATTTGTATATTTTCTTTTGTAAAGTGTCTGTTCAAATAGATTGCCTTCTTTTTAAAGTTATTTTTCTTATTAAATTGTGAAAAGTATTTATATATTTGGGATATAAGGCCTTTATCAGATATATGTATTTGTAAGTACTTTCTCCCAGTCTGTGACTCTTCCTTTTTTTATTGGTGTATTTCAAGCAGCAAATTTCATTCATATTGATAAAGCCCACTTTAGCAATTTTTTCTATAGTAGGTGCTTTTTATATCTTATCTAAGAAATTGTTGCCTATAACTAGGTCACAAACATTTTCTGTTTCCTTATTGAATTTTTATCATTTTAGCTTTTAGATTTAGGTTTATCTTTTTTTTTTATCATTTTGAATTACTATTTGAGTAATGTTTTTCCTTTTCCCATATGGATATCCGATTCCACTAGTACCATGTGTTGACAAGGTTATCCTTGCCCTACTGAATAGCTTTGATATCTTTATAAAACTTCAATTGACTATCTAAGGTGTGTCTTTTTCACAATCTCTATTTTGTCCCCTTGATCTATGTTTATACTTATGCTAATACTATATTGTCTTCCGGTCCATAAACATGGTCTCTTTCTCCATTTATTTCACTTATAAAAGTAGTATTAGCTATGTCTTAGATATTTTATTGTAGAGGTTTGCATATCCTTTATTAAGTTTATTCTTAAGTATTTTCTTCTTTTTGATGCTACTGTAAATGAACTTATTTTTGTAAATTTTATTTTTCTTTGTTTGCCCTTAGTATAGAATATACAATTGATTTTATTTTTATTTACTTATTTATTTTTAAAAATTTTATTTATTTATTTGACAGAGAGAGAGCACAGGTAGGTAGAACGGCAAGCAGAGGGAGAGGGAGAAGCAGGCTCTCTGCTGAGCAGAGAGCCTAGTGCGGGACTCGATCCCTGGACCCTGAGCCGAAGACTGTTGCTTAACCTACTGAGCCACCCAGGCACTCCTACAATTGTTTTTATATATCAACATTGTGGGGCACCTGGATCACTCAGTTAGCTAAGCACCATCTGCTTTTGGCTCTGAGGTCATGATCTTGGGGTCTTGTGATTGAACCCCACAGGGATCCCAACTTTGGGCTTCCTGCTCAGCAGGGAGTCTGCTTCTCCTCTCCCTCTGCCCCTCAACCCTCTTCTGCTTGTGCTCTCTCACCCTCAAATAAATAAAATCTTTTAAAAATTATGTATCTATCTACCTATCTCTCTATCTCAACATTGTGTCCCTTTAGCTTGCTAAGTTCAATTCTTATATTTAATATTTGTTTCTAGATTTATGAGGATATAAATAATAATGTTACTTAAATATAGAGATGGTTCTACATCTTCCTTTCCAATATTTTTGCCTTTTGTCTTCTGGTCTTCATATAGTGTCTAGGACCTATAGGATGATGTTGGGCAGAAATGATGGAGCAGCCATTTCTGCCTTTTTTCCCAGTCTTGGGGGAAATAGTTTAATATTTCATCCTTGAGATTGATGTTGGTTATTGGTTTTAAATAGATAACATTTATCAGATTGTGGATATTTTCTACTCCTAGTTTGCTGAGAGTTTTTGTCAGGAATTGATATTGCATTTGTTCACATGTTTTTAATTTATTTAGTAAAATGATACACTTTTTCTCCTTTATTCTGTTACCATGATGAATTGCATTGATTGATTTTTGGAATATTAAACCAATCATTCACTTAAATATTAAACTCAAGCACATCATTGAGTGTTATTGTGTTTGTTAAGTTCTTAGATTTTTTTTCTTCTTTTCTTTCAGTTCTAGAATTTCTCTTTCTTCATTAAACTTGCTACTCTTTAAAGTTTACAGATTCATTTTAAGATTTTATTTTCTGGAATATAGTAACCACACTTGTTTTAAAGCCCATGTCTGGTAATTTATAGCTCTCTGAGTCCCTTTCTGTTGTTTCTTATGTGTGCCTTGTTTTCTTTGATTATATATGGAACATTGTTTTTGAAAAGTTACTTGTGGGAAAATTTGAGCCCTAAGATGATTTTACATTCCTCCAGAATTTGATTCTGCTTGGCCCCTGGGGTCACTATTAAACATGGTTATCAGCCTTTTCCAGTTTTAGTGCTTGAGGTTTTCTTGACCTCCTAGGACATCCAGGTCCCAGGACTAGTTTAGTCTTCATTCATTCTTAATCCTAGGGTTCCGGTCAAACCCATGGGTGGTTGCCTTGCGTCCTTGTCCTTGCAGGGACTGGATTCTTTATTTTGATTCCCTCTATCCGCAAGAGACCTGTGAAAACCACTGTCTGGTCTCTCTGCTGCCTTTGTTAGAGAGGAACACACTCTAGGGAAAAGAGGGTTTTAGACTAACCATACTAGGTTATGGCTTTTCCAGGCTTTCAGCTAGGTTGTTCCTTACCATTTAGCTTTTTAGTACATTCAAGATGACTTTAAAAATAAATTTTACATTGATTTCTTCAGTTGTCCTCAGTAGGAGATTTGGTTTGAATGACCCAAAGCAGATACCCTGATGTTGCCTCCATGAGCCCGCTTCCCCCACTGATATTCATACTGTGGATTCCACATCTGTTCCTCAGATTACATACCTTGACCTGCTGTGATTTCCCAAGCATATTTCTCTAGTTTGCTCACACACTTCTTTCAGCCAGCCTCCCACCTGTGGGCATTGTTTTCTTTAAATTCAGAGTTGAGTCAGATACAAGTCCATCCCGCACTGCACACTTCAGGAAGTACACACCAAGTTCCTTGAGAAGTCTTAGATGATCTGTCTCGAGGCTTTAGAGAAGGACCAAATGCTAACCGACCCAGAGCACATCAATAGTGCTTTCCAAAGAAATTCTCTCAACTCCAACTTCTAGCCTCTCCAGCTTAAACCCTTTGATCCTGTCGAAGTAGAAGAGTGGCTAAGGGCTGCAAAATTGGTTTTCACAAACTCCTTGTATCAACATTTAGAATCCAGGTAATTGGCACACCTTGCCTTCGTGCTGAGGTAGAAATGTTTCGGTGTCCTGGTATGTATCTTACAAAATGTTTCTCCAGTTTGTCATCTGCCTTTTCTCTATAGTCTTGTTTTGATGTGCCAGCGTGAAATGTTAATATAATGAAAACTTTTTATGGTTTCTAATTTTGTGTTCTTTTTTTTTTCCATTTTATTTATTTTTTCAGCGTAACAGTATTCATTCTTTTTGCACAACACCCAGTGCTCCATGCAAAACGTGCCCTCCCCATTACCCACCACCTGTTCCCCCAACCTCCCACCCCTGACCCTTCAAAACACTCAGGTTGCCCCAACCTCCCACCCCTGACCCTTCAAAACCCTCAGGTTGTTTTTCAGAGTCCATAGTCTCTTATGGTTCGCCTCCCCTCCCCAATGTCCATAGCCCGCTCCCCCTCTCCCAATCCCACCTCCCCCCAGCAACCCCCAGTTTGTTTTGTGAGATTAAGAGTCATTTATGGTTTGTCTCCCTCCCAATCCCATCTTGTTTCATTTACTCTTCTCCTATCCCCCTACCCCACCATGTTGCTTCTCCATGTCCTCATATCAGGGAGATCATATGATAGTTGTCTTTCTCCGATTGACTTATTTCACTAAGCATGATACGCTCTAGTTCCATCCACGTCGTCACAAATGGCAAGAGTTCATTTCTTTTGATGGCTGCATAGTATTCCATTGTGTATATATACCACATCTTCTTGATCCATTCATCTGTTGATGGACATCTAGGTTCTTTCCATAGTCTGGCTATTGTAGACATTGCTGCTATAAACATTCGGGTACACGTGCCCCTTCGGATCACTATGTTTGTATCTTTAGGGTAAATACCCAGTAGTGCAATTGCTGGGTCATAGGGTAGTTCTATTTTCAACATTTTGAGGAACCTCCATGCTGTTTTCCAGAGTGGTTGCACCAGCTTGCATTCCCATCAACAGTGGAGGAGGGTTCCCCTTTCTCCACATCCTCGCCAGCATCTGTCATTTCCTGACTTGTTAATTTTCGCCATTCTGACTGGTGTGAGGTGATATCTCATTGTGGTTTTGATTTGTATTTCCCTGATGCCGAGTGACATGGAGCACTTTTTCATGTGTCTGTTGGCCTTCTGGATGTCTTCTTTGCAGAAATGTCTGTTCATGTCCTCTGCCCATTTCTTGATTGGATTGCTTGTTCTTTGGGTGTTGAGTTTGCTAAGTTCCTTATAGATTTTGGATACTAGCACTTTATCTGCTATGTCATTTGCAAATATCTTCTCCCATTCTGTCAGTTGTCTTTTGGTTTTGTGAACTGTTTCCTTTGCTATGCAAAAGCTTTTGATCTTGATGAAATCCCAATAGTTCATTTTTGCCCTTGCTTCCCTTGCCTTTGCCGTTGTTCCTAGGAAGATGTTGCTACGGCTGAGGTCGAAGAGGCTGCTGCCTGCATTCTCCTCAAGGATTTTGATGGATTCCTTTCTCACATTGAGGTCCTTCATCCATTTGGAGTCTATTTTCGTGTGTGGTGTAAGGAAGTGGTCCAATTTCATTTTTCTGCATGTGGCTGTCCAATTTTCCCAGCACCATATATTGAAGAGGCTGTCTTTTTTCCATTGGACATTCTTTCCTGCTTTGTCGAAGATTAGTTGACCATAGAGTTGAGGGTCGATTTCTGGGCTCTCTATTCTGTTCCACTGATCTATGTGTCTGTTTTTGTGCCAGTACCATGCTGTCTTGATGATGACAGCTTTGTAATAGAGCTTGAAGTCCGGAATTGTGATGCCACCAACTTTGGCTTTCTTTTTCAATATTCCTTTGGCTATTCCAGGTCTTTTCTGGTTCCACATAAATTTTAGGATTATTTGTTCCATTTCTTTGAAAAAAATGGATGGTATTTTGATAGGGATTGCATTAAATGTGTAGATTGCTTTAGGTAGCATGGACATTTTCACAATATTTATTCTTCCAATCCAGGAGCATGGAACATTTTTCCATTTCTTTGTGTCTTCCTCAATTTCTTTCATGAGTACTTTATAATTTTCTGTGTATAGATTCTTAGTCTCTTTGGTTAGGTTTATTCCTAGGTATCTTATAGTTTTGGGTACAATTGTAAATGGGATTGACTCCTTAATTTCTCTTTCTTCAGTCTTGTTGTTGGTGTACAGAAATGCAACTGATTTCTGTGCATTGATTTTATATCCTGACACTTTACTGAATTCCTGTACAAGTTCTAGCAGTTTTGGAGTGGAGTCTTTTGGGTTTTCCACATATAGTATCATATCATCTGCGAAGAGTGATAGTTTGACTTCTTCTTTACCAATTTGGATGCCTTTAATTTCTTTTTGTTGTCTGATTGCTGAGGCTAGGACTTCTAGTACTATGTTGAATAGCAGTGGTGATAATGGACATCCCTGCCGTGTTCCTGACCTTAACGGAAAAGCTTTCAGTTTTTCTCCATTGAGAATGATATTTGCGGTGGGTTTTTCATAGATGGCTTTGATAATATTGAGGTATGTGCCCTCTATCCCTACACTTTGGAGAGTTTTGATCAGGAAGGGATGCTGTACTTTGTCAAATGCTTTTTCAGCATCTATTGAGAGTATCATATGGTTCTTGTTCTTTCTTTTATTAATGTGTTCTATCACATTGATTGATTTGCGGATGTTGAACCAACCCTGCAGCCCTGGAATAAATCCCACTTGATCGTGGTGAATAATCCTTTTAATGTACTGTTGAATCCTATTGGCTAGTATTTTGGCGAGAATTTTTGCGTCTGTGTTCATCAAGGATATTGGTCTGTAGTTCTCTTTTTTGGTGGGATCCTTGTCTGGTTTTGGGATCAAGGTGATGCTGGCCTCATAAAATGCGTTTGGAAGTTTTCCTTCCATTTCTATTTTTTGGAACAGTTTCAGGAGAATAGGAATGAGTTCTTCTTTAAATGTTTGGTAGAATTCCCCTGGGAAGCCGTCTGGCCCTGGGCTTTTGTTTGTTTGGAGATTTTTGATGACTGTTTCAATCTCCTTACAGGTTATGGGCCTGTTCAGGTTTTCTATTTCTTCCTGGTTCAGTTATGGTAGTTTATATGTCTCTAGGAATGCATCCATTTCTTCCAGATTGTCCAATTTGTTGGCATAGAGTTGCTCATAGTATGTTCTTATAATTGTCTGTATTTCTTTGGTGTTAGTTGTGATCTCTCCTCTTTCATTCATGATTTTATTTATTTGGGTCCTTTCTCTTTTCTTTTTGATGAGTCTGGCCAGGGTTTTATCAATCTTATTGATTCTTTCAAAGAACCAGCTCCTAGTTTCATTGATTTTTTCTATTGTTTTTTTGGTTTCTATTTCATTGATTTCTGCTCTGATCTTTATGATTTCTCTTCTCCTGCTGGGTTTAGGGTTTCTTTCTTGTTCTTTCTCCAGCTCCTTTACACGTAGGGTTAGGTTGTGTACTTGAGACCTTTCTTGTTTCTTGAGAAAGGCTTGTACCGCTATATATTTTCCTCTCAGGACTGCCTTTGCTGTGTCCCACAGATTTTGAACTGTTGTGTTTTCATTATCATTTGTTTCCATGAATTTTTTCAATTCCTCTTTAATTTCCTGGTTAACCCATTCATTCTTTAGAAGGATGCTGTTTAGTCTCCATGTATTTGGGTTCTTTCCAGCTTTCCTCTTGTGATTGAGTTCTAGCTTCAGAGCATTGTGGTCTGAAAATATGCAGGGAATAATCCTAATCTTTTGATACCGGTTGAGACCTGATTTGTGACCCAGGATGTGATCTATTCTGGAGAAGGTTCCATGTGCACTAGAGAAGAATGTGTATTCTGTTGCTTTGGGATGAAATGTTCTGAATAGATCTGTGATGTCCATCTGGTCCAGTGTGTCATTTAAGGCCTTTATTTCCTTGTTGATCTTTTGCTTGGATGATCTGTCCATTTCAGTGAGGGGAGTGTTAAAGTCCCCTACTATTATTGTATTATTATTGATGTGTTTCTTTGATTTTGTTATTAATTGGTTGATATAGTTGGCTGCTCCCACGTTAGGGGCATAGATATTTAAAATTGTTAGATCTTCTTGTTGGACAGACCCTTTGAGTAGGATATAGTGTCCTTCCTCATCTCTTGTTATAGTCTTTGGCTTAAAATCTAATTGATCTTATATAAGGATTGCCACCCCAGCTTTCTTCTGATGCCCATTAGCATGGTAAATTGTTTTCCACCCCCTCCCTTTAAATCTGGAGGTGTCTTCGCGTCTAAAATGAGTTTCTTGTAGGCAACATACTGATGGGTTTTGTTTTTTTATCCATTCTGATACCCTGTGTCTTTTGATTGGGGCATTTAGCCCATTAACATTCAGGGTAACTATTGAGAGATATGAATTTAGTGCCATTATTAGCCTGTAAGGTGACTGTTCCTGTATATTGTCTCTGTACCTTTCTGATCTACTACTTTTAGGCTCTCTCTTTGCTTAGAGGACCCCTTTCAATATTTCCTGTAGAGCTGGTTTGGTGTTTGCAAATTCTTTCAGTTTTTGTTTGTCCTGGAACCTTTTGATCTCTCCTTCTATTTTCAATGATAGCCTAGCTGGATAGAGTATTCTTGGCTGCATGTTTTTCTCGTTGAGTGCTCTGAATATATCATGCCAGCTCTTTCTGGCCTGCCAGGTCTCTGTGGATAAGTCTGCTGCCAATCTAATATTTTTACCATTGTATGTTACAGACTTCTTTTCTCGGGCTGCTTTCAGGATTTTCTCTTTGTCACTAAGGCTTGTAAATTTTATTATTAGGTGACGGGGTGTGGACCTATTCTTGTTGACTTTGAGGGGGGTTCTCTGCATCTCCTGGATTTTGATACTTGTTCCCTTTGCCATATTAGGGAAATTCTCTCCAATGATTCTCTCCAATAGACCTTCTGCTCCCCTCTCTCTCTCTTATTCTTCTGGAATCCCAATTATTCTAATGTTGTTTCGTCTTATGGTGTCACTTATCTATCGAATTCTCCCCTCATGGTCCAGTAGCTGTTTGTCCCTCTTTTGCTCGGCTTCCTTATTCTCTGTCATTTGGTCTTCTATATCACTAATTCTTTCTTCTGCCTCATTTATCCTAGCAGTGAGAGCCTCCATTTTTGATTGCACCTCATTAATAGCTTTTTTTATTTCAACTTGGTTAGATTTTAGTTCTTTAATTTCTCCAGAAAGGGCTTTAATATCTCCAGAGAGGGTTTCTCTAATATCTTCCATGCCTTTTTCGAGCCCGGCTAGAATGTTCAGAATCGTCATTCTGAACTCTTGATCTGACATATTACCAATGTCTGTGTTGATTAGGTCCCTAGCCTTCGGTACTGTCTCTTGTTCTTTTGTTTGTGGTGATTTTTTCCGCCTTGTCATTTTGTCCAGATAAGAGGATATGAAGGAGCAAATAAACTACTAAAAGGGTGGCAAAGACCCCAGAAAAATGTGCTGTAACCAAATCAGAAGAGACCCCAAATTGTGGGGGGGGAAAAGGGGATAAAAACAGTTTCTGGAAAAAAAAAAAAGAAAAAAATTTAAAAAATAAAACAAATAAAAAAATATAAAAAAGAAGGAAAAATATATATATATCTAGATGAACTAGTCAAAAAACGTTAAAAAAGAAAAGGGTAAAAGTTTTAAAAAATTTAGCAGAAGAAGAAAAAAGAAAAAAGAAAAAAAAATTGAAAAAAGAAAAAAAAATTAAAGTAGCCGCAAGACTAAAGAATCATGGGGAGAAAGCCATGAGTTCCGTGCTTTGCTTTCTCCTCCTCTGGAATTGCTCTGCTGTCTTAGGAATTGAACCTGCTTTTTCCTTGATAGATGAACTTCGTCCTGGCTGGATATTTTGTTGATCTTCTGGGGGAGGGGCCTGTTGTAGTGACTCTCAAGTGTCTTTGCCGGAGGCGGGATTGCACCGCCCTTACCGGCGGCCGGACTAAGTAATCGGCTCGGGTTCGCTTTTGGGAGCTTCTGTTCCCTGAACGCTTTCTGTAGAGTTCCGGAGGACCGGAATGAAAATGGCGGCCTCCCAGTCTCCGGCCCGGAGGAGCCGAGAGCCTGGGGCCCCACTCCTCAGTGTGCCCCCAGAGGACAGCACCCAATCACTCCCATATCCCCAGCCTCTAGCCGCGCTCCGAGCTCACCCAGCCCGCGACCAGTTCAAGGTAACCCCGAGTTGAGAGTTCAGTCCTCGGCTCTGTCTCTGCAGCCGGCTTCTCCGTTCTAATACCTGCGATCTCTCCAACACTCTGACACCCCCGATCCTTCTGTGACCCTGCGGGGCCTGGGGCCACGCTGACCCCACGTGGGCTTCACCCTGGTTTAGCCTCTGGAGCAATGTCCCTCAGTGGAACAGACTTTTAAAAGTCCTGATTTTGTGCTCCGTTGCTCCGCCACTTGCCGGGAGCCGGCCCCTCCCCCCGCGGTCTATCTTCCCGTCGTTTTAGATTCACTTCTCCGCCAGTCCTACCTTTCAGAAAGTGGTTGATTTTCTGTTTCTAGAGTTGCTGTTCTTCTTCTCTTCGCTCTTATGACAAATGATACTGATTTTTCTAATATAAAGATCAAATTTCCTCTTGAAATAAATCTAGGTAAACAAATAATGATAAATAAGCCATGCAAATAAATGATGACAACAATAATAGTTATGGTAAAAAATTGTGAAGGCCATACTTAGATCACTGCAATTAGGGAATATGATTATAGACAATTGCAGTGGTAATAAAAATGTATTGTCAAGGAATCACATAATAAGATTTGTGATTTAGGAAGATCACCTTGGTTGCCTTGTAGAGAATGGAAGAATGGAAGGTTATGCTAGGCTGGTTGGCAAACAACCAAAGCTTGAATTAAGGCAGAGACTTTGTGGAAAAAGCCCAGCTCTCAGGACAGTAGAATGTGAGAAGAGAGGAGGACCTGAGGAAAGCTCCCAGCTTCCTGGTTTAGGTGACTAGACAGCTGGATATAATTAACCTGAATATGAAATAAAAAACAAAAGAGAAATAAGCTTTGGAGAAAAGGGGGAGTCCAATCTTAGTCATGTTTATTAAATTTGAGGTGTCTGTGGGTCCCAACAGAAATGTCCAGTAAGCAATTGGGTGCTGGAGCTCAAGGGAAGGTTTTGAAGGCTGGAGACATGAACTGGTGGTTAGAAGACATGAGTGAGAGTATAAGCCATCAGCATAGATGACGCTGCCAGGGCATCCAGGTACTAAGGGAAGAGAGACAGTGTTAACACCCTCCACCCATTGGACCAGCATTTAAAAGTAGATTGAAGGAAACGACCTGCTTCACGAGACCTAGCCATTTTGTGGTTCGGGGTAACCTGAATAGTGAAACCAGGGGAGAAGAAAATCTCTAGGAGGGAGTGAATAATGGTGCAGAAGGATGAGGCAAGAACGCTTACAAGACTTGTCAACTAGTAAGGGCTTGAGTGGTACCTCAGTGTAAGATATTGTGTTTTATTAAAAGACTTATTTATTTCTTTTAGAGAGAGATAAAGAGAGAGTGTGTATAGGGGAGGGGCAGAGGGAGAGAGAGAGAATCCCAAGCAGACTCCCTGCTGAGTGTGGAGCCCAATAAGGGGCTCGATCCCCACAATCCTGAGATCAGGACCTGAGCTAAAACCAAGATGCCTAACTGACGGAGCCACCCAGGCACCCTGATATGGTGTTTTGTAACAGTAAAGTGGGCTATTCGAGAGAAAGACATTTTCAAATTTAATGTCTTTGAGGAGATGAACAATGAAGAACACAGGAGGGACTTCCACTTCTGCAATGATAACATGAGGAGCTCTGAAGACTTACTCCCCAGTGAAACAACCACACCTTGTGAAGATTATTTAAAAACAACCATTTAAAGTTCCTGGAACTTGTCACTACAGGGGTTCAGCAGTATATCTGAACTGAGAAACGAACAAATTAACAAGCTTAAAGACAGAAATTATGAGACCAACAGAGAGAAAAAGGAGAGAATGAAGAAAACCAGTAAACACACCACCACACACATAATGAAAGTCCCCAGTGGAAAAGAGAGGAAAAAAACTGATGAGAAAACAATGTACATCAAGAAGCTCAACAAACTCTATGTAGATAAATGCAAAGTGATCCACACGAGGACATGTTGTAGTAAAAATATTGAAAGCCAAAGATAAAATCTTGAAAGTTGCAAGAGAAGAATGACAAATGACATATAAAGGAATTGCAATAAGAGTAACATCTCACCTGATACTTTTCACCAGAAACAATGGAGGCCAGAAGGCAGTTGGATGTCCTAGACAAAATTTGGGAAAAGTAACCACACAAACAAGAAAACCTGTCAACCAAGAATCTTATATTTAGTGAAACCATCTTTCAAAAATGAAAATGATATGCAGACATTCCCAGATAAACAAAGATAAAGAATTTGTTGCCAGCCAACCCACCCTACAAGAAATACTAAAGGAAGTTCTTCAAACCATTTAGATAGTAATTTAAATCCATACAGACAAAAACAAAGAACACTGGTAAAGGTTATTATGTTATTATAAAAAACAGGATGAATGCACATTTCTTCTTTCTTGTATTAATGGATTTAAAAAGCAACCATACAGAGTGATATGTATTTAATTGTACTGTGGATCTATCACATACAGAAACGTAATATGTTTGCCAACAATGGTTCAAAGAAGGCGGTGGGAATAAGGAATATTGGAGTAAGGGATTTGTGTCTAGAATATATAAAGAACACCAACCATTCAATAATAGGAAGACAAGTAACCCAATTAAAAAAGAGCAAAGGATCTGAATAGACATTTCTTCAAAGAAGATACACAAATGGCCAAGAAGCACATTAAAAGATGCTCAACACCGTTAGCCATCAGGGAAATGCAAGTCAAAGCCATGGTGAGATACCATTTCATCACACCTACTAAGATGGCTATAAAAAAAAAAAAAAGACATAGTAACAAGTATTGACAAGGATGTGTAGAAACTGGGAGGACTGCTGGAATAGGCTCTTTGGAAAACATTTAGCTGTTCCTCAAAAAGTTAAGTATCAAATAAGCCATATAACCCAGCAATTTCACTTCTAGATTCATGCCCAGGAGAACTGAAGATATAGGTCCACACAAAAATCCATACTGGAATGTTCAGAGCAGCATTAGTCATAATAGCCAAAAAGCAGAAACAACCCAAATGGTCATCAATTGAGGATAATAAAATGTGATATATCTATATAACAGAGTATTACTCAGCCATATAAAGGAATAAAGTACTAATACCACTTGGATGAAACTTGAAAACATTATGTCAAGTTAAAGAACCCTAACACAAAACACCATACATTATATTATTCAATTTATATGAATTGTCAATAGTAGGCAAATTTATGTAGACAGAAAGTAGATTAGCAGTTACCTAGCTCTGGGGGAGGGAGAGTGAGTAATGGGGGATGACTCCTGAAGCAGATGGGATTTCTTGTGGGGGAGGTTAAAAATGTTTTACCGTTGATTATAGTGATGGTTGCAAAACTGAAAATACAAAAAGACTCTAAATTGCACACTTTAAATGGGTGAGTTGTATGGTATGTGAACTCTGTGTCAATAGAGCCGTTGCAAAAGAAAGAGAATGCAAGAGACATATCCCCAGGATTTGTAGAATACGTATTTACAAAATGTTACTGTCTTGAACATCTCCTAGGCTTCCACAGCAATCCTGGGAAGAGATCGTTATTGACAGAAAACAAGCTCTAAAGACTCTAAGTGATTTACCTAAGATATTTGCTAGTTTGTGGTAGAGCAGGGAGATGCCAGCCACCATCCCCAAGGCCAATTCCAGTGTTATTTCCATCACATGAGTTTTTTCCCAAGGTATTTTCTGCTTACCTCTTTCTTATTTACCTCTTATTTAGGGAATCATAAATAAGTCTCACTTTTGTGCCTGGTACTGTTCTAAGACCCTCAACTATATTAACTAATTACATCCTTTTTAGGACCTTCTGAAGAACATGCTACTTTGACCCCATTTGCTGATTAAGAAATAGAAGTATGGGGATGAACTTCCCCAGGCCACAGAGCTGGGAATTGGCAAAGCTGGGATTCGAACCTAGGGAGTTTGGCTCCAGGCCCTGTTGCTCTTGAACTTGTGTACTTGGCAGAGAGCTTCTCTTCTTTGGATGATGGGATCTTGGACCTCAACCTCAACTGCAGGAAGAGCTGAAGAGAACCTGCTCTTCCTGTGTCGTTGTGCTGAGATCCGATGTGGTTTTGTGTTCCAAACACTGGAGCCCAAGGTGAATGGTATCAGGCAACTGATGACTTCCCAGCTCAGAGCTCAGCTGGGAGCAGAGCTTGCTTTGCAGTAACTAGAGGAATCCTTCATCCATCAGGTGATCCAGCTGGAGTGGGGGTGGGGTAAGGCAGGGGAGAGGAGGAGCTGCCCTTTGTTTGTGACCTCAGGCCATGCAAACCCAGCTGGAAACATAACACCACTAAAGAAGGATCCTGAACAAGAGCTGTGGGATTCTAGAAGACTCACTGTGCGTACACACACCCACACACACATGCATTGTGCGGATGGCCACACCACACTCCCCACAGCGTCTTACTGCTAACACAGGAATTTAACCACAGTAAATAACACAGTAAGTAACCACAGGGTTGCCTGTTACTTTATATAGTGGCTCCCGGGTTTTGCGTCAATGGGCGTCCACAGTCAGTTCCTGGACTTGTCTTTCTGGTTGGTTGTTTAGAGAAGGCTTAAGGGTGCAACAGTGCTTTCCTTGTGACTTCCCGTCCCTATTTGCAGCAGTGTGTGTCAAGTGTGATTAAGAGTTCCTGCCAGGTCACGCAGGCTGCCCTCCCCAGCGGTGTCTGTACCTGGCCACCTCGGGGGAGGCGCGGTCACACTTGTATTTGCTCTGTGGACAAGGGCCAGGTTGCTTCATTTCACAATTATGTTGAGCCGCTCTGAGAGTTCAACAGGCAGCTTTCGGGCTGGAGTGGAGGAATATGCAGTCTTCCTAGCGCTGACTTGGGAGGGGAGGGCTGCACCGACCTGACCTGTACCTCAAACTGTCATGTGTTGTTCACCTGTGGATAAATCAAGGGCTGTGCACTTTATTGTGGGAGAGGGGAGGGAGACAGTGTGTCACTGCAGGGAAGGGGAGTGATGACAGTGCATCTGTTAGGGACAAGCCTTAGTTTGTTTATAATCTGGAGCTCCTGCAATTTATCCTCCCTTTAATATACTCAGGCATGTCTTCCTCTTGATGTCTTATTTACTCTTTATTTCAAATATAACTTAAATCTAAATTATAATTTTATTTTAGGAAAAGGGTTTATAAATGCTTCTGTATTGGAAGTTGAAGAGTAGCTTAGACATGTTAGGATATTAGGACTATTCAGTTTGAGATGACTTCTAGTTTGTTCTGGTTAATACTGTCTAGTACTCTGGCTTCTACCACCCACAGGAACCCTCTCTCACTCCTAATTACCTACTAGCTAAGAGGAAGAGCAATAAGAGAAAAAGTGACAGGGAAAAGAGCCAGTCTGTATAGGTTTTACCACACAGCTATTGTAAGAACTGTATCTCTTAATCCTGAGGAAGAGGAAAAGGTACTGGAGTTCGTTGAGCAGACACTTAAAAAACACAATTGCAATACCATTATGCCCCACACAATTAATAACATGCTAATATCATCACACACCCAACCAATATTTATCCTTCTATTTCTCCCATAAATGTCATATTTTAGTCTTTTTTTTTTTTTTTTTTTTTTTTTTTAAAAAGCAGGATCCAGGGGCGCCTGGGTGGCTCAGTGGGTTAAAGCCTCTGCCTTCGGCTTGGGTCATGATCCCAGGGTCCTGGGATCGAGCCCCGCATCGGGCTCTCTGCTCAGTAGGGACCCTGTTTCCTCCTCTCTCTCTGCCTGCTTGTGATCTCTGTCTGTCAAGTAAATAAATAAAATCTTTAAAAAAATAAATAAAAAAGCAGGATCCAAATAAGGGACACACGTTCAACTGGTTGAGGCATCTTTTAGTCTGTTTTAATCTGTAAGCTCTTCCCTCTCCCTTTAGTTTGTTTTTTTTTTTTACTCTTTAGTTTATTTGTGGAAAAATCCAGATTACTGTTGCTCACGTTGTGGAGACTTCCACATTCTGGATTTGCTGACCATATCTTTTGGAACTCTCCAACATGTCTCTCTGCCCAGTACTTCCTATACATTATTAATTAGCCTCAGAGGCCTACTCAGATTCGGGTTTTATTTTTGTCAGATACCTTTTATTATACTTATTTTTTTTTAAGATTTTTATTTATTTGACAGAGATCACAAGTAGGCAGAGAGGCAGGCAGTAGGAGTGGGGGCAGAAGCAGGTTCCCCACTAAGGAGAGAGCCCGATGCGGGGTCGATCCCAGGACCCTGAGATCAGGACCCGAGCCAAAGGCAGAGGCTTTAACCCACTGAGCCACACAGGCGCCCCTGTCAGATACCTTTCAAATGGCATTGTGTTCTTCCATCAAGAAGTAAAATGTCTAGATGTTGCCTTTTTGGTGTGGTGTTCACACCTGTTGATATTCAATGCTTACGTTTATTAATCCCTTAGGTATTGCAAAGTGGTAATATTCAAATTCTACTACTTTTTAAAAAAAAATATTTCACTCAGGGTTGAGAATAGCTTGGGGCAGATGAAGGAGGAGTTAATCATCCAAGTGAGTAGTCTTTTCAGATTGGCTTCAGTGACTTAGTAATATGCACCTAATGCTCAATAATATCCCATTGTCTGGATACTACAGTTGGTCCATTCATCTCCTGGACGTTTTATTTGCTTCTGAGTTTGGGCAATTATGAACAGAGGTGAAGTGTGGTAAACCTCTCTGAGCAGGCTTTTGTATGGACATAAGTTTTTAACTCCTTAGGGTAGATACCAAGGAACTCAACTGCTGGATTGAATGATAAGAGCATATTTACTTTTGTAAGAAAATGCCAAGCTGTCTTCCAAAGTGATTGTACATTTCCACCAGCAGCGAGTGAGAGTCCCTGTTGTTCCACACCCTGGTCAGCCCTTGGTGTTGTCAGTGCTCCAAATTTCGGCCATTCAAACAGGTTTGCAATGGTATCTCGTTGTTGTTTTAATTTTCATATTCCTGATGATTTATGGTGTAGAGCATTTTTTCCATATGCTTGTTAACTGTATATCTTCTTGGGTGTGAGGTGCCTGTGAATGTCTTTGACCTATTTTTTAAGGCTGATGTTTGTTTTCTTGTTGTTGAGTTTTAAGAATTCTTTGTATGTTTTGGATAACAGACCTCTATCAGATGTATCCTTTGCAAATATTTTCTCCCAGTCTGTGGCTTGTCTTCTTATTCTTTTGATAGGTCTTTTGCAGAGCATAAATTTTAAATTTGATGAAATACACCTTCTCAGTTATGCATTTCATGGATCCTATCTTTGGTGTTGTATCTATAAAGGCAAAACCACACCCCAGGTCCACTAGGTTTTCTCCTATGTTATCTTCTAGAAGCTTTATACTTCGGCCTGTTACATTTCAGTCTGTGATGCATTCTGTGTTAATTTTTGTGAATGGTGTAAGGTCTATATCGACATTCATTTTTGTTTTTATGTGGCTGTCCATTTGTTCAAGCATCATTTCATGAACAAACTATCTTTGCTTCTTTGTATTGTCTTATCCTTTCTAAAAAAAAGATCAGTTGACTCTATTTATGGAGGTATTTTGCTGGGCTCTCTATTCTGTTCCAATGATCTATTTGTTTATTCTTTCAACAATAACATAATACCTTAATTACTGTAGATTTACAGTGAGACTTGAAGTTTAGTATATCAGTCACCCACCCTTGTTCTCCTTTAATATCATATTGGATGTTCTGAGTGTGTTACTCAGAAGTATATTTTTAAATTTCCAAGCATTTGGGGATTTTCCAACTACTTTTTTGTTATGAACTTCTAGTTGAGGTTCCCTATGGTATGAGAACAGACATTGTATGATTTCTGTTCTTTTAAATTTATTTGTTAAGATGTATTTTATGGCCCAGAGTGTGGTCTGTCTTGGTTCCTATTCCACGTGAGCTTGAGAAGAATGTGTATTCTGCTGTTGCTGGATGACAGAATCTATGGATGTCCATTGTGTACAGTTCATTGGCAGTGGTGTTGAGTTCAACTGTGTCTGTAGCGATTTTCTGGCTCCTGGATCTATCCAGTTCTGACAGAGGGTTGTTGAAGTCTCCAGTTAGAATAGTGGATTCATCTATTTCTCTTTGCAATTCTATCAGTTTTTGCCTCATAAGCTTGGTGTTCTGTTGTTAGGAACAGATGTGTTAAGGATTATTAGGTATTCTTGGAGAATTGACCCTTTCATAATTATGTAATTACCATCTTTACACCTGATGATATTCCTTTCTCTGAAGTCTGTCTGAAATTAGTATAACTACTCCTGCTTTCTTTTGATAAGTGTTATACACACACACACACACACACACACACACATATATATATATATCATATCTCTATTCATTTACTTTTTATCTATATGTGTCTTTATACTTAGAGTGGATTTCTTGTAGAAAGCATATAGTTGGGTCTTGTATTTTGATGCATTATGAAAATCTCTGTCTTTTAACTGGTACAGTTGCACTGTTGCAAGTGACATATTTGGATTAATATTTTCCACATTCCTTACTGTTTTCTATTTGTTGTCCTAGTTCTTTGTTCCTATTTTTGTCTTCTGCTCTCTTTTCTGCCTTTTGTGGGTTTCATTGAGTATTTTATATGATTTCATTTTTTCCTTTTTAGCATGTAAGTTATACTTTTTTTCCTAACTTTTTTTCATGATTGCCCTAGGGTTCGCAATATACACTTACAACAAATCCAAGTCCACGTTCAACTCACACTGTACTGCTTCACAGGTGGTGTGAGTACATTACAGTGCATTATAACAGAGTAATTCTAATTCTTCCTTCCTGTCCCATTTATCATTGCTGCCATTCATTTCATATCCATATGCCTACATAATCAAGCACATTGTTGCTCTTAATGTTTGAACAAACTGTAATAGTTGGAACAATTAAAAATAAGACAAAGAGAAGTTTTATTTTACCTTCACTTATTCTTTTACTGATGCTCTTTTCTTTTTGCAGATCTGAATTTCTGATCTATATGATTTTCCTTCTCTCTAAATAACTTCTTTTATCATATCTGTCAAGGCAAATCTTCTGGCAGCACACTTAGTTTTTCCTTGAGAAAGTGGTTACATTCTATGATTACAATTTTGAAATTACTGATACTCTCTATTGATTTTCATCGGTAGGCCATCATATTTTAAATCAGTGTTTTTTATAGATGTCTGGATACCTAGTGAGCTTATAGTAAATCCTCTAGAGTGAACAATAGTCTGAATTCTAATTTTTCTATATTGAAATTTGTAAACATAACAGCTATAATATTTTCATAAGTTTTATGTTTATTCAACAAATATTTTATAAGATAAAATTCATCAAATAAATTGTTTATGATTATTTTCAATGTTTTTCCAAATGTAAATGGTGAAAATTTGTGTATTTTCTCAATTCTGTTTCATTTCAATATAGAATATAAAATTATCAAATTTAAAATAGGAGCTCCATGAAAGGAGTGTTGCTATACATCAGGATATCCTAAAGCACAGTTAGGAAATTTCAAAGTTATATATTATTCAGACTATGAAATTTTTTCAATTCCTTCCTTCCTTGTTTTTATACAAGTTTTTATCACTGAAGCTTTTAAAAGCAAATTGCAAAAGCTGAAATTTTTGATACTCCATTCATTGAACATTTTACTAAAAATTTTCAAGTGATACAGAACAAGGGGTACCAAAAATTTAGAGGACTTACTTATAAAATGTTCAGCATAAGTGTAGAACATTAAGGTTAACTTACAAAGCACTTTTTAAAAGCTTAGACTTTTCTAAATTTGCTGGGGGTTATGCATCGAAGAGAGAAAGCATATTTTTGCCTTGCATATAAATCTTAACATCTATTCATACACTGTTTTGTAATTTATATATGTATATATAAAGCTTACAAATATTACTTATAAGTATTAGATATATTTGTAAAAATTTATAATGATTCTAATTTAATATTTGTAAGTATTTGTAAATATTTTAAAATATCATATAAACAATGAATCTTGGAACACCGAAAAATCAAAATAAAATTTTAAAAATAATAATAAAAATAAATCCAAAAAAACCTTCAAAAACTGTTCTCAAACAATAAAATAAATAGGTAGTTAGGGATTAATACCATGTAAAAGACAAAACCTCTGTAACTAAGTTCATTAAACTACTAAGACTACTCTTAGAAATAAAAAAAAAAAAAGTCTTAGCCTGTGCTCACTCTATTTCCTGCGTATTTTTTATGTCCACCTGACCTGTAATTCCTGCGCTGACCCCTGACCTCACTGACTGGCAGCTGTGTCTTCATTTTTTAGCCACGGAAGCCTCCAGAGCAACACTGGCTGGTGCACCAAGCGGCTGGTTGCTGTAGGCCCTTCCAATGTTTTTCCTTTCGCCACCTGATACCAGGAGTTAGCCAACTCTTACTTCATTGACTCATTAATTGATTGCTCGATTGAGGTGAGGGGGGTGCTCCACACCCAGCACAGAGCTGGATATGGAACTCGATCTTACAACCCTGAGACCATGAGCTGAGCTGAAGTCAAGAGTTGGATGCTTAACTGACTGAGCCACCCAGGTGCCCCTGAGTTAGCCTTCTCTTCTGTCCAGGCTTTCTTTAAAGCAGTAAGTGTCTTCAATGCTGTATTTGAGAGGGGGGATTCGATTTCATCTTGAAATGGTTGGGAAAAGAGAGATGGGTCATTTAAAATGGAACCACATGTTAATGTGAAAACTCTGTTTACTGCCCATGCATATTCCATATTATTAAGCAAAACCAAGGCAGAGTTGGAAATACAAAGTGGAGACCTCACAAACCCATCCCAGCTCATTGTAATTAAAATAATAATGATAATATTTCATTAAAAATGAAAAATCCTGGGGTGCCTGGGTGACTCATTCGGTTAACCATCTGCCTTGAGCTCAGGTCATGACCTCAGGGTCCTGGGATTGAGTCTAGCTCCCAGCTCCTTGCTCAGTGGGAAGCCTGCTTCTCCCTCTCACTCCATTACTGCCCCTGCTCATGCGCTCTCTCCCTCAAATAAATAAATAAAAACTATTAAAAAAGGAAATAAATCTAATTTTAAAAATGGAAAATCCAGGACACAAGCTATATCAGATGGGATGCTGTTGGAACCACAGGCACAATCCAAGACTGTCCTATGAAAACCAGAAAGGTTCTAGAGAAACAAATGTATGATTATCCCACCATTTGATAGTCAAGTGGAGAAAGTCATGCATGCAGTTAGATAAATGAAACTTGGGTTCCTGATGTGTCCATTCTGGAACACATTGTCTTAAATCTACACATTTGGGAATCATCAGTATATAGATCGTATTTGAAGCCATGAGATTGGACGGGGTTGCCAATGGCAATAAGAAAGGGGAGAGGTCCAAGGACTATGCCCTGGGCACTCCATCATGGGAAAAGGGGAGAAGAGGAGGGACCAACAACAGGGACTGGAAGTTGAAACTCAAATTGCAGAATGCCACTTCTCGGTTTGCACAGAGCACTCAGAATATTGCCTCAGTGTTTTCTCTATGCTAGGAGATTTTACACCCTCATGGGACTCCTGAAGAAGAGGTCCATGGGCCTGGGCACAGATCACAAACCCTATCACAGGTCAGTATAAGACCGGAGGGGAGAACAGAGTGTGCCAAACAGGAGAAGGCAGACTTCCTCTAAAGGAATTTATAAAGTAAATTTCACAGTTTTGGGAGTCAAGGAAATTATGTCTGTGGACACTGTAAAGCCCGTGAATCATAAGTTTATGATACTGGGGGCCGCCTGGGTGGCCCAGTGGGTTAAGCCTCTGCCTTTGGCTCAGGTCATGATCTCAGGGTCCTGGGATTCAACCCTATATTGGGCTCTCTGCTCATCAGGGAGCCTGCTTCCCCCACCCCCCCACCTGCCTCTCTGCCTAATTGTGATATCTCTCTCTCTGTGTCAAACAAATAAATAAATCTTAAAAAAAAAAAGTTTGTGATACTGGCTGTAACTTTCCAACAGATACTCCCACGTTTCCAGGTAAGATAAATGCATCGCAGGGCCACATAGCCATTAAGTGACAGATTCTGGGATAGAAGCTCAAGTCTGCTGGTGACAGAGTTGGGGTTCTTTTCACTGCACCAAACTGCTGCCCTGAAAGTTCTGAAAGCAAACCTTGCTGGAAGCTGACTGACAAATCCAAGCACCAAGCTGGCTCTGTCTGTCTGTATACTGGAACGAATGCAAAAAGTAGAGAAAATTATATGCATTTTTTCTTCCAGAATATTCTCACTGGTACTTTGAAGTATTTCTACCTCCATAATATCCTAGTTCTAAAAAGAAAGTAGAGGCACTTGTTTGCATTTTTCACTGGAAGAAAATGTATGGAATTCAGGCACCGTAGAGGGAATAAGAGACAGAGACATCCAGGAATCCTAAGGTCCCTGAAGTGTGTTTTTGGCCCAATGAACATGACTCTGGGAGACTGAATGACCCCCAAATGCTGCCTGTTATTCTTGGAGTCAATGACCTTTTCCTTTTTTAACTTTCTGGTTTACTTCAGGATTCAGGCTGTCTGTTTATTATAGGTGGCTGGAATGTTCCTTCTTGGCTGTACCTCTTGTGTTTCTTATGGAACCCACAAGGTGTAATGTGCAGAATATTGACCTTGAGTCAGCAAGCTGGCATGTAGGGCCAGGCTTGGCCACATACTATCTATGTGGCCTTGGAGCACATCACTCAGCCTTTCTGACTCTTGCCTTTTTATTTTTTTTTTAAATTCTAAAACAGGGATAAAAACACCTTCTGCCCTTACTTCCTTAGATAGTGGAGAACCTAAAATATAGTATTTGTAATTTCACCTTTGTAGAACACTTTATTAAGTCTGTGGATATAAATATTCTTTTTTTTTTTTTTTAAACATAAGCAGGAGGAAAGGTGTCTGCTGGTGTGGAGAACGGAAAAGGCAAGCTTAAAAAAAAAATCAGATCGTGAGCAAGGGAATTGCCATGGGGTAGAAAGAAGGTCAGTCAGCCTTGATCAAGGACTTACAGAAATCATGCTCCAACTTATTGTGCTTTGAAATTTCCTGATTTTTTTCATATTTCAAAGGTGATCCTGTATACCCAGGGAGTGAGGGCAGGGAAGGGGGAGGGGATCAGCTTTCTGGCCAGCTGTCAGTTTTCTCGCTGTGACTGTAAGGCAGCAGAGACCCAGTGTTCTGGAGTGTCTGGCCCATCTGGAATCACACTACTGAACATAGGACTGTGGATGGTACTTTCCGTGCTGGGGAGTAAGGGGTCTAGAAGGGTTTGAACTTTTAAATGAGACCTTAACAGGCAAATGGATAAGGTAAGGAGGCCCAAGGAGGGTGTTCCTTCAATCTTTGAAGATTGTGTAGTTCACAGGGCTTTCAATAGCCCATATCTCCTTTCCTTATAACAGCAACACTGTGCAAATAGGGAAGATATTATTGTCCTTGTTTTATAATAAGGCATTTGAGGCCATATTGACTGAGAGCTGGCAAGTGGCCGAATGTAGACCAGGATGTGAGCTGTTGTATTGCCTACTCTTTACCCACAAAGCCATCCAGGTTCATAGTTGCTGGAGCCCAGAGAGATGAAGTAACTCTTAAAAGGTCACACAGCAATAAATAGTAGATCCAGGACTTTAAACAAGGCACCCTGGCTCTGTATCCTATGCATTCTCCACTATTCTATGCAGTCTTCCTAAGGAGCTGTGGAAAGGTTATTTGACAACTGCTGCGCACTAAGCAGGTGTCAGGGCGAGGCCTCAGTGAAATGGTATTCCATGACCATGTGGGACACACCCGGGTCTGCCATACCTGCCTGAGAATGTGCCACAGACTCTTCACTATATTGGCAGGAGCTGCCTTTTTTTTTAGTTGTTGCTTCTGAAGTTTTATCTTTTTATTTCCCTTAAGGCTCATTGGTGCCAAGGACTAGAAGATAAAATCAAAAGAAATAAAATATCATTAAATAGTATCACACAATGGGTCTGTATGAGACTTCTATGGCATGGGGTGGAATTTGAGAGTCCTAGGTAGCTGAATTACTAGGTTACAGAAGAAAGGGCACTGTCATTCCAGGGAGAGTACAGAAGGCAGCTCAGGGTCCCTGTGATGGAGAAACAAAACGAAAGACTGCCTTGTGACATGAAACTGATATAAACCTTCTCTGTGGTTTTCAAAGCATTAGAGATGTTCTTCTTAAACTCTGGAATGATTTGTAGTGCCTTGGAACATTTACAGTAAATAGTGGGTTCCCTTGAATATGCAGAGGACAGCAGATTTCTATAAGCAGTAATAAAAGAGAATTGAGGAGACCTGGTAACCTTTGTCTTCACTAAAGTCATAGCAGTTGAGTTGGAATTGATCAAACTTATTTCTAATTTCTACTGCAATTGACCCTTGCCTGATGTGGGGGTGAGGATGGCTGGCCCCTCATACAGGAGAGTATCTGTGTGTAACTTGATTCCCCCAAACTCCTAGTAGCTCACTATTGACCAAAATCCTTACTGATAACATAAACAGTTGATTAACACATGCTGCGTACACTATATGCTTTATATACAGTATTCTTACAATAAAGTAAGCTAGAGAAAAAATATTTAAAAAATCATAAGAGAAAACACATTTAGTCCTGTACTGTATTTATTAAAAAATTCTGTGTGTAAGTGGACCCGTGTAGTTCATATCTGTGTTATTCAAGGCTTGACTATGTATTTTATGTTACTCTCTACAAAATAATTTTCTGAAGGTATTCTTTTGGCAGAATCAAGTAGTATAGAATATTTCATTAGGCTGGAGTAGAGAACACTGGTTGTCCAAATCCTCCAGTGGCAAGCTCACTTTATTCTGAGTGTAGTGTCACTAACTGCATAGAAGGGGTTTATGTGGTTAGCAAGATTTAGACTTGTCAACCATGCCCGAGATTTTAATTATCTCTTTGTTGCAACAGGCCCTATCAATACTGTACAAGAGGTTAGAGAGACTGATGGGAAAAAATAGGTAAGGTTTCTGAGTTAGGCCTTAGTTACAATTTTCAGTATGTGTGTATGTGTGTACATGTGCACAAAGGTATTCAGAGAGTCTAGTGGCTTTCTTCATTTTCTTCCACACATGAAGAAAGACAATGGACCTGTAAGATGGAACGGTGACCTTTATGACTAGGAGGCTCTTTTTTAATCTGGGCTTCCTTAGATTGAAGGGCCCAAAGAAGGAAGATGGTGTATCAGGTCCCTTCCAGCTCTGCTTTTGGAATTTGTGATTCAATCCAATAAATGAAGGCAATGTTAATTATTCCGGAAGTGGTCCAATCTGACATGAGTTAAATTATTTGATTAAGGCTACACATTTAGGCTAACAGACTCATGAAAAAATGTTCATCATCATTAGCCATCAGGGAAATTCAAATCAAAACCACACTGAGATACCACCTTATACCAGTTAGAATGGCCAAAATCAACAAGACAGTAAACAACAAGTGGTGGAGAAGATGTGGAGAAAGGGAAACCCTTTTACACTGGTGGTAAGAATGCAAGTTGGTGAAGCCATTTTGGAAAACATTGTGGATATTCCTTAAGAAATTAAAAATAGAGCTACCCTATGACTCTGCAATTGCACTACTGGGTATTTGCCCCAGAAATATAGATGTAGTGAAAAGAAGGGCCATCTGTACCCCAATGTTCATAGCAGCAATGGCCACAGTCGCCGAACTGTGGAAAGAACCAAGATGCCCTTCAATGGATGAATGGGTAAAGAAGATATGGTCCATATATACTATGGAGTATTACACCTCCATTAGAAAGGATGAATACCCAACTTTTGTATCAACATGGACAGGACTGAAGGAGATTATGCTGAGTGAAATAAGTCAAGCAGAGAGAGTGAATTATCATATGGTTTCACTTGTAGAGCATAAGGAATAACATGGAGGACATTGGGAGAAGCAGAGGAGAAGTGAGTTGGGGGAGACTGGAGGGGGAGACAAACCACGAGAGACTGAACTCTGAGAAACAAACTGAGGGTTTTGGAGGGGTGGGGTTGGGGGGTTGGGTGAGCCTGGTGGTAAGTATTAAGGAGGGAATGTATTGAATGGATCACTGGGTGTGGTGCATAAACAATGAATTTTGGAGGACTTAAAAAAATTTTTTTTAAAAAGGCTGCACATTAAGTTTCCTTAGAGCTGGATCTAGATACAGGGGATGGATCCTTAGCCTAGTGCGACTTCTGGTCTATCTGATTTCCTGCCATCTTGCAAGTATTGAGCCCCTACCACATGTGAAGACTCCAGGCTTTGGCGCTAGGGATATCAGAAGAGGTCTTTCTCCCTGAAATGTCCTCTCCTCCTGGTTTTGGTGATACCAGGCTCTGTGGGCTTTCTTCTACGTCTTTGGTAGCCTTCCTGGACTTCCTGAAACCATGTAATGTCACTTAAAACAAACCTGTTTTCAGAGCAAGTCTGTGTTGCTCTCTTCATACCATGTCCTCTTTAGCTCTACGTTCCAGCTGCTCCAGACACTGGTAACATCTGTAGGCAACTCCTCACTGCAAGGCAGAGTGATAGACCCTGTGTTTCTTTTCAACATCTCCCAGAGATGGTTCTTTCTAAAAACACAGTTTGACCAAGTAATTGGGTGCGCAAGATGAGGCCAAAAATCAACCCTGGGATCTCCTAACTTGCTTTTGGAAAGTGATGTAATTGCTCAGTACCTTGGTTTTCCAGTTGCAAAATGGAAATATTTGCCAACATACTCCCTTCTCCATGTTAGAGCTCATCAAGGTTCAGCACTACTGCACAACCCTCCCTTCCCAGGCCATTCTTGTGGAATCAGTCCAGATCTACATCCCAATGAGTCCATCCCCCTGGGTGCCCAGCAGAATGCTGGGTGTGGCCTCATTCCTTTTGCTGCCTAAATATCCAATCAGTCACAAAGCCCTAGGAAGCCTCTGTTTTCTCTGCCATCAGCTTCCCTCCTACTGGCCTTCTCTAGATGCCTTGCTCTCCTTCAGTGCATTCTTCACACCAGTGGTGTCCTGCAGGCTGGGGGCAGAGGGCAGAGATGTGCCCTGGGTGCATTAGGAAGGAGGTACATTGACTGTAAAGAGTTCAAAAGCAATAAGAAAACCTACTAAAAGTTACCTACTAAACCTGTTATCACCATGCAAAGGCAATTCTAAATTGTTTCAGCAAAGAAGTACTCATTGCTGGAAAAGAAAATTTAACCTAAGTTGTATACAACTGTTGCAGTTGCTCTGGAATTCTAATAATTAATATATGAGCTTTAAATGAATCTATTTGCAATACTTACCCTTTGATAAACATTGTATTCTACGTGGAAATGGATCCTTGAGTGCTCAGTAACACAGTGGGCCCCTGACTCACTTGGCTTCATCAGTCCACATCTTTTGAACGTTAAGTTCATGATTGTGTGTCTTCAGGAGCTTCACATTCAAACATTTAAATGGTTGATCTAAATTACATGATCATAGCACAGGGAATATAAAGTTACTTTGGTTCCATTATTTCATGTAACCACATAGAGAATTTATATGTTTAAAATTTTCAACAGCAAAAGTTTGGTATGTCCACTTTTTGCTCATACACGAAGTGATTTGCTGATTTTAGATAATGTCTTAAGAAAGTACTTTTAAAGGTATTGCACTAAACCTGAACAGCTCCAGGAAACAATAATTGATGTTGGAAATCATTTTGCCCTATAGAGAATGGGGAGTGTTAATAATGACCTATCACATCTCTACAAGGTTGCCAGAGTGATCTTTTTTTAAAACTCAAGATGGATCCTTGCTTTAAATCACTGGGTTCCGACCCTCATCCTAGGCCACAAGGTCGCATGCAGTGTGACCCTTTGCTACCTCATCTTGGGTCACCACACACCCACAATGTGCAAATGCAGGTCCCACCAGCCTTTCTTCCCTCCCTGTGGCAAGCTCTTTCCCTTCACCCTTCCAGGTGGATTCTCACATCAGCACAAATGTCTCTTCCTGGGGAAGCCTTCTCTAACTCCAATGTTACCTTCATACAGTCTTCCAGCATCTTTACTCGAGCACTGGTCAGGGTTGCTGTTGACTTTGCACACATGACCCTCCCTTAGAGGTCCACCTCTCCCAGCTGAGCAGCCTGAGAACAGGGACCTGTCTGTGTGGTTACATCTCCACGTGCACCGCAGTGCCTAGCACGTGCTAGGTGCTTAGTAGTGCTTTTAGTAGGTGCTTTGGTGCTTAGTAGGTGCTTAGTAACCTTGATGGCACAAGAGAGGACACCTGGAATGGGCCTTATCCTGAGGGTGCTATTAGAGGGGAGCTCCTTAAGGTCTTTGGTTTTATTTATTATTATTATTTTTAACTCCCAGGGAAGCACGTCTGGATCACAGACTGCTGTGTCCTACAGGATGACTGGCTAGTGGCTGCGGCTGGCCATCGACCCCATTCTCTCTGCACTGCTGCCACCATGTTGTCCAGGCCATGATGGAGCAAGGGCCGAAGCACTTCTCCAGAGCTGTGGGGCTACTTTTCAGGTATCAGTACTGGCCGCACACCTGATGCTTCTTCCCCCAGGGGGAACAGTATGGATTGGGTTCTGATGGCTTTCTCCCTCCCTTTCCCCTCACTCCTCATAAAACACTATCTCTTTGGCATAAGACTGCACAAAAATGTAATCTGTTGGATGGGTACTACATTCGCTTGGTGTAAAAAGTAAAAAGAGCATGAAGAGCTATCCTCTGAGACCGCACCCAGATCTATGTTGTATTAGCTGGGGAGGATGGTCATAGCAGGGTACCACCAACAGGCTTATGGGATTATAGGCCTGCCCTACACCAGTTCGACCTCATCTTCACTAATTACATCTGCAATGAATCTATTCCCAAATAAGGTCACATTCTGAGGCACTGGGGATGGGGCTTCAAAATGTAAAGTTTGGGGAATCACACTTCAACCCATAACATATATCCTCCATGATATTTTAATGTCTGATTGGACTTTCATACAAAAAAAAAGCACTTTATAATTATCTGAGCATAGACAACTTTACATAGACACTCAAAGTAATTTTTGCACAGTTTTAATATTTGCTGAATTTCTTAGAAATGCAACTACCACACTTAGTGAGTTTGTATTGTTTGGAAATTTACAAGGAGTTGCTCATGTCTTTGGAAAATTGGGATCACCAAGATAACACACCGAAAACACGTTTCATTTACAGAAAAATGTCAGGATCCTGCAACTGTAAAAATGATCTGGAGTGTGCTTTTCATTTTGTTACACAGTTTTCTTCTTTTGAGGTGGGAAGAATGGGATTGCAAAATGTTCTAAGACAGATTTACAGATATTCCCAAAATAGTCCCAAAAATATTATGGGAAAAATACACAAAGAGATGTGCACACACACACATACATACACATATATGACACATTCATGATTTATGCATGAAGTTAAATATTTGTAGCATTGGGGAGGTTCAGAACATAATGATTTTGTACAATATCTTGAAGATTTAAAATTTTCTTTTTTTTAAAAGATTTTATTTATTTATTTGACAGAAAGAGATCACAAGTAGGCAGAGAGATAGGCGGGGCGGTGGGGGGAAGCAGGCTCTCTGCTGAGCAGGGCTGATGTGGGGCTCGATCCCAGGACCCTGGGATCATGACCTGAGCCAAAGGCAGAGGCTTTAACCCACTGAGCCACCCAGGCACCCAGATTTAAAATTTTCTTAAAGATCATTAGTTGTTGTTGGTCTCCTTCTTTAATTTTCCTCCAATTTCTGTCTTTTCTGCACTGTTTTGTCTCCAAGTTTTCAAAAGGCCAACATTTCTAGTTGTGTCTTTTTAATGGTGGGAAACATTCCTGGGATTTTGAATACAAAGACTTTAAGACAGTGAGGTGCAGAGTGCCTCATTTAGCATATGCACCCAGTTACATATTTGTTTGAAAATTTCAGTCTGACACAAGCATTCAAAAGGAATTTTAAATACTCAGAGTTTCTAACCTTCATCTGGGTTCAAAGATTAACAATTTAAGAGGACAGAAGGTGCCCGCTCTCTGTTGACATTCATGGATCAATTGGTGTGCAAATATTGGATTCTTTCCTGCTATAATAACAGGCAAATAGCAGCAAATCTACTCTCCAGAAAAGCACAGTTACTAAATACTCAAAGGGGTGTGTGCACCTGTATGTGCGTAGGTTCATAATTCCTTTTAATCCAAGGATATAGCACATAGTAGGAGCTCAGTAAAAAAATTTCACCAAGAATCACATTACTCAGCCATAAAAAAGAGTGAAATCTTGCCATTTGCCATGATGTAAATGGACCTAGAAGGTATTATGACAAGTGAAAGAAGTCAGAGAAAGACAAAATCCATCCCACTTTTATGTGAAATCTAGAAAACAAAACAAATGAATAAACAGATTCTTATATACAGGGAAATGGTGATTGCCCAAAGGGAAAGTGGGTGGGGGGATGGGTGAAATAGATGAAGGGGACTAAAGGGTACAAATTTCCACTTATAAAGTAGGAAGTCCCAGAGATGAGAAGTATAGCATAGGAAATACATTCAGTAATATTGCAATAATATTACATGGTGACAGTTGCTGGATATACTTAAGGTGAGCCCTGAGTAATGTAGAGAATTGATGAATCACTATGTCCTACACCTGAAACAAATATAACATTGTATGTCAATTCCACTTCAATAAAAATGATAAAAAGAATCACAGACATTTTTTCCAGAGCTAAAAGGACTCTTAGGGATTATCTACACTGTTCCACCTGCCAGTCATCTTCCCTTTTTCAGATTGACCATTACTGAAGTCCACAGAGATTAACTGAATTACTGGTGATGATTGCTCGTATACTTGGCCTACTTTGAGGGATCTTGCAAAAAACAGTTGTCTTGCATTTGTACATGAATAGTCTTTGAGGATATAACTTATGAGCCACCATATGGCTCCCTGAGGAGTGTCACCTTCAAGAACTCTATTCACTTCTTTTGTCCACTTCACATATCGTGGATTATTTTTTTTTCATATCATGGATTATTAAACTTTAGGGCTGAGCATTCTTTATAGCTACATTATCAACTGAACTCTTCATGAGTGCCCATGAAATAAATTTCTCAAAGAACTTGGACTTAGGGTTCTTTGTCATTGTTCTGAGTAACTGATTTGCGTTTACTTCATGAAAGGTATGGCAATGATTTCTGCTTTGTCTTAGAAATTCCTTGCTAGGAACCTAGATTTAAATCTGTGAAATTAGACATCTTCATAGGACATAGGATATTATGACTTACATTTTGTAAACTAACCTAAACTTTGGTCTCATTTTATTTTTCTTCCCCTTTTTTCTGTTTTTCTGTTTATTTCTATTTTTCTTCCTTTCTTATTTTTAACCTTATTGAACTGTGGGTATTTTGAAGTTCCTTTTCAATATTATACTTAACAATCTTCTTCAGATCTATTATTCATTGCACAGCAAAATAGGCTAGGCCCACATTGACAGTAGTGATGAGACAGGCTTAAGAGATAGAGAATCCAATTAGCTGCTTTTTTAATATTGAATAAAACATTGGGTCCCTGCCAGGTAGAAAGAATATGAAAAGGATTCAGGTTTCCCTCAAGTTCTAAGGTCTCTTCAGCTAACTGGGAAAATAAATGATCATATTTAACATTATATATATACATATAAATATATATTAAAAATATAGTCTATCTTAAAAATGTAATATAGCAAGTGAAATTAATCCAGAATTTTCTCTAGTGGATGGGGTTTATAGGCTCAAATCTGACATGAAAACTATATCGTGTTGTGACTTCACCCCAGTGATGTGGAATGTTCCATCAGCTTCTATTATAAGTTTTATAGTCCTTGCTAAAAGTTTAAAGAGAGCTCTGTGTCACCTGAATTTTGAACAAAAATTCAGCCTACATTCCAGCCAATCATTCTGGTTGGTAGGGATTTTTAGCAAACTGAGGAGACAGCCCCCAAAATTGCTTGAAAAAGTAGCCTCAAAATTGTTTGGAGTGATTTAAATTGTCTTTTTTATGAATTCACAGATTGTAATCCTAGAAATTAAGACTGGAAATGTTGATGAGAATCAAACCCATATTATTAATATATTGCATAAAATCTGTTCATATTTTTGTTTTAAGTATTTATAAAATTTAAGGGGATTTGGATTATTAAGGTAAAATCCTTGCGATTCTAATTTAAAGAGCATAATAGAATAAATGATCTATACGTGGAAGCTAGGATTTGCAATCATACCAATCCGAGCCCTGGTTTTTCTCCTCCTCGGTGCAGGATACTCTAAGAAAGTAACTGATTAGTGTAACTCAATTGCTCTCCAGTAAATAAGTTAATGCTTCCTTTCTGGGTGCTGTTTCCTTTTGTATACCAGCTGTCTCATTCTGTCTGCCTGTGCTGTGTACTTTCTTACCCCCATGTGTTTCTTCATCCTGTTCCAGATAACCACCACCAGGCCTATCTCTGCTTGGAAAAGTTCAGCCCAGCCTATAAGGCACAGCAGAAATGTTCCCCTAGCTGACATCTGACCCTTGTCCCTCCTCCCCAAGCAGGAGCAAGATGTTCAGCAGCCTCTGTGGTATTCTACCTTCCTTGCCCGGGAGGAAGTATGTGTGACTGTCAGCTGTGTGAGCCCATATCCATAAAGGGACAGATCATGACCTGGACACAGTGTCCATCCACAGCAGTCACATAATGCCTGTTCAGTTGAGCTAACCAAATGAGTTAAATTGGCATTCAATATGCTGACCAGCTAGATCCCAGATTGCAACTTGGCCAACCTTAGGGTCCTAAAATCATGGGGATTTGAAATATAATTTAATTCTCTCTGTTTCAAATTCTTCTGTTCTGCAGAGAATTTAACTTGAAGACAGACTTCTGTAGCATGAAATAGCTTGATAGCCACAGATTCTGGACAAAACCCTTCATTTTCAGATCCAGAAACTAAAGATTCTTTAAAATATAAAAATGTAGATATCAAATTTCTCTTAAACATGAGAAGACTCAGCAATATGGGTTCCCATTCTTGAAAAGTGTCCATTGGATGGCATGGCCCCCCATGGTTGCCATGGTCCTCAGCACCCCTGCATTTCCCTGATGCGGAGGCTAAGTGCCAAGATGAGGGTTAACACTCCAAAAAGATGGCACTGTTGTACCGTGGTAATACACCTGGCCTTCTCCCCTTGTGTATGTTACTTGCCTGTCCCTGAAGGCAATTAACTTGAGGCCCCAGATTTGCAGTAGGTGTGGATCTGTGAGGTGGGGAAAATATTGTTTACAAATCAAACTTCATCTGAACTGCGTGTAGTTTGTGATTCGGAGAAATCCACTGTAACTGTAAACCAACTCTTTTGTGCATCAAATAAACACACTTGATTATAGTTCTTTTGCCTTGACAAAGAGTTACATCTTAGCTTGGCATATAATTTTGAGAGCTCAACTTGTCTTATTAAAATTGTGTAAAAATTTCTTTTTTTTATTATGACATTTACATTCACACAGGTGAAGACTAGGTTCAGTGATTATTTTTCTTCCACAAGTTACCTGTTTTTCTGGTTTTCTTTTCCCACACCAATAAGATTGTATCACTTATACAATTTTTATCATGAAAATAAAACTGTTGCCAAGACAAGCTGAAGACTGAGCAATATTAATTTTTGCGAGATACGTGGTGAGTTCCTTAGAGCTATCAACTGAGACTTTTTTTTAATCTTAGAAAGTTTTCCTTTTTAGACTATGCGTCTTAATTTTAAACATTATATGAAGACTTAAATTTCAGATGATGTGGAAAAGCTCTTCAGTGTGGCTTCAATGTCATTATTCAGCCAACATCTGCTCCTTGGCTTCAACTCTGGCCTCAGCCATTGAAAGTCCAATTACTAAATCATCACTTCAGTGGCATTTCTGGTGTCCTTGGACTTGTGCATGACCAAGTGATCACTTTGGTTACAACCATATGTAATCAGTGCAACAAAAAGGGAGATCACGTGGATTAGCTGTTAATATCTGAATATGCAGCTACAAATACTACACATGTAATTGAAGGTAGAAAAGCTCAGATATTTTATATGTTGAGATATAAGAGCATAATTTTTACTGCAAAAGTTAAATGTTGCAATAATGGATAGTTGGGGCCATAGTTTTATGTATAAAACTATTATTTTAAAATCTTAAAAAAGGAAAAGAAATTGAAAGTTTATATATATATATAGTGTGTGTGTGTGTGTGTGTGTGTGTGTGTATAAAGGTTTTATTTATTTGACAGAGAGAGCTATAGTGAGCACAGGAACACAAGCAGGGGGAGTGGGAGAGGGAGAAGCAGACTCCCTCTGAGCAGGGAACCCTATGTGGGGCTCAATCCCAGGACCATGGGATCATGACCTGAGCCGAAGGCAGACATTTAACGACTGATCCACCCAGGTGCCCCGAAAGTTAATACATATATTAAAGAGAGAATAAATTTGCTGAATAGTTTATGAAGAGCATTTTATCTTTTGGGGGTTTACAACTACTTATTAAATTAAAAAGTAATTAACTTAAAGGTTAAGAAGGTATCACTTCTATGCTTTATAAAATTTTTTGGTATACCAACATTCATAATAGTAAATAAAATAATCTTTAAGAATTGTAAAAAATGATAAAAATAAAATAAAAACAATTTTATTGGTAAATAAATGTCATAAAATTTATACATGCTAAGAGTACAGTTCAGGGATTTTTGATTTCAGAACATTTTCATGATCCCAGACAGTTTCTACATGTTCCCTTGTGGCTAATCTTTGCTCCTATTCCCCAGCCCTAGCCAATCCTGTTCCAGGAATGTGCTTGCTCCATCACGACCTCAACCTCAGGCAGTAGAATGACTGCTGCCCCCAACCCCCAATTCATTCAATCACCACTTTAATCAACAGTGCCATTGGGCATGGGTGTCACTACTAGTCACCTGTGGTGCTTGGGTGGCTGTCAGTTAGATGTCTGCCTTCAGCTCAGGTCATGATCCTCAGGTCCTGGGATGGAGCCTCCCTTGGATCCCCCCATGGAACCTGCACTGGGATCTGTGCTCAGTGAAGAGTCGGCTTCTCCTTCTCCCTCTCCCTGCTGCTTGTGCTCTCTCTCTTTCTCTCTCTCTCTCTCTCTCAAATAAGTAAAATCTTAAAAAGCAAAGCAAAACAAAAAACAAAACCCAATGCCATTGGGTATGGAGGTCACCACCATCTCAAAGGGACTGAACCATCTTCCTGGAAGCACAGCGTGCACCCTGCTTGGCAGAACCCCATGCCTACAGAGCTGGAAGAAGCTGGGGGAGTGACTGGGGCTGTCTCATGCAAGAATGTCTCAGACTTCCACTATTCCTTCTTGAATTAATGCAATCCATCTTGAAGTTCAGCTGATTCAGATCTCTGTGCTCTGTGATCGAGTGCTTTCTGTTTGTCTAATCATTTCATCTCTTTTTCCTTCTGGAGTTTCTCTAGTTGGTCTTTGGTCCCACCGATTCTGTTTTGTAATTAGTGCCATCACACTAGTTCCATTTTCTGCTCTGTGCTGCCCCTGAGCTGTGTTTTAGTCAGCTACTGCCATATTCCTTCCTCTACATTTCTTACATGTCCTTGCGATTTACCTTTTTACAGGAGCCGTGTGTCTCAGTGAATTCTTTTTTCATCATTTTCCCCTTAATTTTTAAAAATTTTACCTGATTCCTAAGTACTAATAAGAATAATATTTCCTTGAATATCTGGGTGGCTCAGTCGGTTAAGTGACCACCTTCAGCTCAGGTCATGATCCAGGGGTCCTGGGATCGAGTCCTGCATTGGTCTCCTTGCTCAGCAGGGAATCTGCTTCTCCCTCTGCCTGCCGATCCTCCTGCTTGTGCTCTCTCTCTCTCTGTTTAATAAAAAAACAAAATCTTTTAAAAAAAGAATAATTTCCCCTGCCCATGTGGAGCAATAATTAATCCTTCTTTGATCTTCAAAAACTACCTCTTAACATACTTTCTTTTCTGATTTCTGAACTTTGAGTGAGGAAGATCGCTTCCGGTCTGATGTTTGGTAGCCGATAGGACTCCCATATTTTATTTGGATTCTCTCACTGTCTACCAACATCAGTCAGAATTCTCTTTCAGGATGTAAGCCAGAGTTCAAACAGAAGACATTTATCCTGCTCAGTATTACTTTACTGAGGCAGGTCACTTTTGTTCCTATTACCTGATTTTTCTATGAGATTGTGTATTTACTACTGAAAAATTTGAATCAGTGTGTAGCTCCTTCTTTGTTAGAGGTAGAACATGGGTAAGTTCAGTCTCCCAGGTGGGCTGCCTCCTTTTTATACCCCCAGTTACTCATCATGTGACAAGACGGGATGCAATGCCCTACTGCTGGACTCATGACCTCATGGCCAAGTTGAATCACTGGGCATTCTCTATGCCCAGTATGACTCTAAAGTCAACCCAACAATGATGGACTGAAGAATTCCCAGGAAATAATTCTCATAGGAAGGAAGAACTTTTCAGAAATTAGGTGTCTAGTATAATAACAAATTTTTATGGCTGTGTTGCATTCTTTTTTTTTTTTTAATTTTTATTTATTTATTTTTTCAGTGTAACAGTATTTATTGTTTTTGCCCAACACCCAGTGCTCCATGCAATATATGCCCTCCCTATTACCCACCACCTGTGTTGCATTCTTAAGAAACCCATTCATGAGCTCCCTGGTCATTATGTTTCAGTATGACCCACCTATACCACAGTTAAAACTAATTCCTCCAGGTAATTGAAAAACATCATTAATATTGTTGATATATATCTTCAGTTCCCACCGCTGTTGTAATTTCCCCAATATGTTGGTATTTTATTTATTTATTTATTTACTTACTTATTTTAAGATTTTATTTATTTATTTGACAGAGAGATCCCAAGTAGGGAGAGGGACGGGGGGTGGGGGGGGGGTGCGTGCGGGGGCGGGGGGAAGCAGACTTCCCGCTCAGCGGAGAGCCGGATGCCAGGCCTAATCCCAGGACCCTGAGATCATGACCTGAGCCGAAGGCAGAGGCTTAACCCACTGAGCCACCCAGGCGCCCCTGTTGGTATTTTAAAGTGTGAAGAGGAAATTAGCAGCCTGTTACCATATGCTAAAAATATCCTAATATTGGCTACACTAATAAGATGTTTTCATGTTAAGTGGGGCTTTTATTTCTCTGACCCTTAAGATTTTTACCCAAATCCATTTATACACTCTACATTTTCTATTCTAGTTTATACAATTTCTGCTCTAGTTTATATACCAAGAAATATTTTGGAGGTGTGTGTGCTAGAGCAGTAAATCTTTTTTTTTTTTTTTAAATATACAGTGCTTCTAAAACTTGAACATGCACGTAAACCCCTGGGGATCCAGTTAAAATGCAGATTCTGCACTTGTAACGATGTCCTGGGTAATGTCAACACTGCCGTTCAGAGCAGTAAGGTGCCAGAGGAGCTGGTATGCTCATGATTTGGAGCCCACATCACTCATATTTTGATTACCATTCAGGAAGACACAAACAGGGACAATTCTGCAATGTCATATTCCAGACTCACTGAGGGCCTGGTGCTCTATGACCTTTGACCCCCAAACGGAGGTTGTTACCAAGTAGTTGCTCTGTTAATAACTGTGTTCCATTTCATGTTCAAATACTCATGGTCTTTTAATCTGGGCAGAGACTGTTTGGAAAGGAGGTGGCCACCACAGATAAGTCTTATCATTTTCATGACATCATTCATACGTTTTTATTTTTTAAAAAGGTAGGGGGCACCTGGGTGGCTCAGTGGGTTCAGCCTCTGCCTTTGTCTCAGGTGATAATCTCAGGGTCCTGAAATCGAGCCCCGCATTGGGCTCTTTCCTCAGCGGGGAGTCTGCTTCCCTCTCTCTCTGCCTGCCTCTCTGCCTACTTGTGATCTCTGTCTGTCAAATAAATAGTCTTTAAAAATAAATAAATAAAAAATAATTTTTAAAAAAGCTTGTAAGAGTTTGAAGTAGGGTTTGTTTGCAACAGTTGATGTCATAAAAATTCAGACCTTTCTTCGAGGCATGGATAGAGGTCATAGAGCCAGAGGTCACATAGCTCCCCAGGGGATTTTTGAAAGGAATGCAGTCTTCCTAGTAAAATAGCCCAGTAAAATAGCCTAGTAAAAGAGCCATGTTGAAAAAGTTGGCTCTACTCTAGAAGACCTGACCTGTTCATCACGTTTAATGACAATAACCGCTCCTGTTGATCCAGAAGAAATGTTGTAGGAGAACCTCCAAATAGATTTCACTGTGGTCCTTTGTCTGCCCGTTTGGACCATTTTAGGGTGTCAAACCTAAATCAGAGTTAATTTTCAGGATACGACTGGTTTTTTCCCCGCTGCCTGCTTGACGTCCATTATTTTCCAGACTTCTCCTCCAACATTAAATACTTCCTTATTCTTATATTTTCCTTAAAGGACCATCTTCACCATTGGCAGTTTATGAGTAATGCCGACTCTAAGAACTGCAAGGCACATAGCTATAAAGGCTTAACAGGCCAACTTGAGACCTAATGGAAAGGACCGATAGTGGTAGCATTTTCTAAGGTGGTGCCTTCTGAAACTAGCCCACTGGGAGTGTTTGGTCGATGGACACAGGTAGGAAAACAATGTGCCTGGGAAGCTTTGAGGGTCTTAGATGTTTGGAAAAACAGATTATGCAAGTACCACTGACCCCGGTTTTGTAGCTTTGAACAAATCACTGCTGGTACTATTTAATTTCTTATGCTGTGTGGTCTTTGTAAAGTAACTAACAATTAAATTGCATTTATATTTTCAAATAGGGCAGCTCCTTCCATGGGTAATGTTCAAGACAATCTTTTAAGTATCTTTTATCTTTCTTTTTTAGAAATGCAACAGTGTGTTGCCAGTTTAACCTGCATCCATCCATCTGGCCCTTCCTTCCGCCTCCCTGGCCTCCCTCCCTGCCTCTTAGCGTTTTTTCTGCTCAATGTGCATTCCTTTTTATTCTCTTCTTACATAAAAATCCCTTGTGGATGCTCCATGGCTGCCTCCTGAATTTCCAGCCTTCTCACCCTGCCTGGCTATAAACTGTGCTTAAACTTTTCCTGCCTTTCCACAGCATTCAAATCAAGTGACATGCACTGGCCCCCCGCCTCAGCTGATCTAGCTTCTGACTTCAGTCAGCAAGTTTTGAGGTATCTATCTGGACCACTCGCTTTTTCTTCTTCCCAGTGCGAGCCTGTCTGTTACTGTCTTGCTGCCTCTAGCTCTTTAATCCTTCTCGACATTCACCATTGTCCTGTTTTCTGCCTACTGAGTGATGTCCCACTGTTACAGGAAATGTCACTTCAACGCAGACCCAGCAGTAACATTTTTCAAGATTTGACTTTTTAATACGAATGTTTTACTACACTTAACTCCCGACTCCAATTGGCCCCATTTTTATGATTCTAATCTTCATTATGTACTTACTATCTTATTAATTTTGCATCCAGGGACTATGTTCTTTTATCATGTGTACTTAGTCCATAAACCAACCATTCCCCAGACAGTATTTTGCTACAATGAAAATGGGACTATCAATGAACACAACCGATTAGAGAGCAACATAGGGTGATAGATACATGAATATATATGTGCCAAACTGTGCGTGTGTTTGAAAAGGTTAAGGAAGGGTTGTTTAATAGAGGGTATCATAGAAACAGGATAACATTTCAGGAAAATTAAGATGTAGCCCTGCTTTATCGTGTTTCAAAATCAATCCATTCGGAATAAAAATATAAAAGCCATATCAGTGTATAATAAAAATTGACAAAGACTAGAACCTTTAGTCAATAATATACAGCAGGGAACAACTTCATTTTTTAGGAGATAAATTGTAAAGGGATGATTGATAACTTCACTATTTAAAATTTCTATACTATTAAAAAAACCCAAAGGTGCTGATATATACAATATTTTTAAGAACTCATATTTATGAAGATGACATTCAGACTTCAAAGGTTCACTAAAGAGCATATGGATGCATTTCACTAGACTGCAAAGGCTGTAAGGAAAGGGACATTTCTATATATTACATTAAATACAAAACACATATGTCTTAAATATTGAATGAATAATTAAAGGGGAACACATGAAATAGAAGAGCTCATCATTCCAGGAATAAATACATGAAATAAACAACTCTGGACAACTAAAATAGGCCAACTGAAATGTTTTTTTAAAATTATACCATATAGGGGCACCTGGGTGGATCAGTGGGTTAAGCCTCTGCCTTTGGCTCAGGTCATGATCTCAGGGACCTGGGATTGAGTCCGGCATAGGGCTCTCTGCTCAGTGGGGAGTCTGCTTCTCCCTCTCTCTCTGCCTACCTCTCTGCCTACTTGTGATCTCTGTTGAATAAATAAAGAAAAATCTTTTTAAAAAATTATATAATATAAGCAATGTTATAGTAGAATTGGTATACATTCCTTGTAGTGGCTCTATGAATTGGTTACCTTATGAAAGGAAAATGATAATTTGTAATGAGAGCTAATCATCCACCATGAAGAAATTTATCTTAATGAAGTACTCAAGGTTAAATGTCATATATGTATATTAAATAGATACAACTATTTAGTATTTCCTTATTCATAGGTATTTCTATATTAAAGGTGTTAACTCTGTGTCATATTTAATATTAGGGATATGGCTATGCATTCTCACTTTGCACAAGTGTATGTTATGAAACCGTGCAAATAATAGTAAAGCTAAAGATGCATGGAGACTGTTTAAATAAAAATGAAGGCATGTTATTATTATATTATGATTGCAATTATAAAATATCCTGTTAGCCCATAGAAGACAATAGACATATATGCAGAAATAAAAGCAATTTCACGAGGGTGATGAACTTATGGTCTTACTATTATTGTTTTAATGTATTTTTAATATTATAGCTTTAATTAAAATATGTAAGATGATGACTCTACTATTTATATTATATATGTAACATCCATATAATTTACATTCTCATGAATGTAGTGAAGCTGTTGTTCTCCTAGGGAAATTATAATAATTATATATTGACCAAGGACTCTCCACTGAGTATTGAGATACACTGATGAGCCAGGTATAGGGCACTTTCAACTAAGGGTTGAGGGATACCTTGGAAGAAATATTCTTGAATCACTGTCTACCTTAACACCTCTGTGAAATACAAATACAGGTAATGTTTCCTGCCTATAGAGAAAAAAGGCTTAGAGGCATTTGGGCTGTGTCTGCATTGATAATGGGGTTATTTTGGAGTGAACTCACTGGTGGATACTCACCAGGACATAACTTGCAACACTGAAAATATTAATTGTACTTATTTTTATGTCTTAGACTTATGGTTGGGTTTTAAAAGAGTAACTGGTTTATTGAGATATGATTTACAAACCATAAAATTCCCACCTTTAAAGCATATAATTCAATGGTGTTTAGTATATTCACTGAGTTGTACAATCATCACTGCTATGTAATTTAAGGATGCTTTCAGTACCTCAAAATTAAAT